>NC_134358.1:541351533-541549033 GCF_048569485.1 Anomaloglossus baeobatrachus | reverse complement strand
GAAAAGGGGTATACATAATAAAAACAAGTACAATGCTCATAAAGAATATAAGACACAGACTGGCACAGGAGGAGAGATGGTCATGTAGCGGTTATGGATGAGAATACAGTAGGTGGGGGTAGAGATGGTCATGTAGCGGTATAGTGGACTGAGGAGGATGGGTGAGGGTACAGTAGATGGGGGTAGAGCTAGTTGTGGAGTGGTATAGTGGACTGAGGAGGATGGGTGAGGATACAGTAGATGGGGGTAGAGCTAGTTGTGGGGCGGTATAGTGGACTGAAGGGGATGGGTGAGGATACAGTAGATGGGGGTAGAGCAGTGGACTGAGGGTTACTGCAGGTTGTAGACTTGTCGGAACAGTTGAGTCTTCTGGTTCCCTTTTGAAGGTTTCCAGGATAGGCAAAAGTCTGAATGTTGGGGTAGGAGGTTTTTAGAATATGGGGGAGGTGCAAGAGAAATCTTGTATGCAATTGTGGGAGGAGGAGCTAAGAGGGGAGTAGAGAAGGAGATCTTGTGAGGATTGAAGGTTGGAGAGGACAGGAGAAGAGTTGGTCATGTAGCGGTCATGGATGAGAATACAGTAGGTGGGGGTAGAGATGGTCATGTAGCGGTATAGTGGACTGAGGGGGATGGGTGAGGGTACAATAGATGTAGAGCTGGTCATGCAGTGGTATAGTGGGGTGAGGGGGATGGGTGAGGATACAGTAGATGGGGGTAGAGCTGGTCGTGCAGCGGTATAGCGGACTGAGGGGGATGGGTGAGGGTACAATAGATGAGGTAGAGCTGGTCATGCAGTGGTATAGAGGGGTAGTGGGGTGAGGGGGATGGATGAATATACAGTAGATGGAGGTGGAGCTGGTCATGCAGTGGTATAGTGGGGTGAGCTGGATGGGTGAGGACACAGTAGATGGGGGTAGAGCTGGTCATGCAGAGGTATAGTGGACTGAGGAGGATGGCTGAATATACAGTAGATGGAGGTAGAGCTGGTCATGCAGCGGTATAGTGGACCGAGGGGGATGGATGAATATACAGTAGATGGAGGTGGAGCTGGTCATGCAGTGGTATAGTGGGGTGAGCTGGATGGGTGAGGATACAGTAGATGGGGGTAGAGCTGGTCATGCAGAGGTATAGTGGACTGAGGAGGATGGCTGAATATACAGTAGATGGAGGTAGAGCTGGTCATGCAGCGGTATAGTGGACCGAGGGGGATGGATGAATATACAGTAGATGGTGGTAGAGTAGTGGACTGAGGGTTACTGCAGGTTGTAGACTTGTCGGAAGAGTTGAGTCTTCTAGTTCCTTTTGAAGGTTTCCAGGATAGGCAAAAGTCTGATTGTTTTGGGTAGGAAGTTCTTAGAATATGGGGCAGGTACAAGAGAAATCTTGTATGCAATTGTGGGAGGAGGAGATAAGAGGAGCGTAGAGAAGGAGATCTTGTGAGGATTGAAGCTTACGGGCAGGTAAGTAAAGCTGGGTTTACACACTGCAACATCGCAAAGGACATCGCTGTAACGTCACCGGTTTGGTGACGCAATAGCGACCTCCCTAAGTCTCTGCTAAGTCTCTGGTGAGCGTTCAAACAGGCAAACCTGGCCAACAACGCAACAGCGATCCGGACCTGCAGAGCGACCTAGCTGGTTGTTGGGGACGTTGATAAGCAGCCTTTTGAAAGGGAAGTTGCTAACAAAGTCGCTGCAAAGTCTTCACACACTGAAACTTCATGCTGCACAGCGGGAAACAAAGGACCTAGGAATGGTCCTGAACGACTTGTAACGATTACAACTTCACAGCAGGGGCCGGGTCGCTGATAGGTTTCACACACTGCAACATCGCAAACAACATCGCTATTGCGTCACAAAACCGGTGACGTTACAGCGATGTCGTTTGAGATGTTGCAGTGTGTAAACCCAGCTTAACAAGAGACTAGGTCACAGATGTATGGAGGAGACAGGTTGCGGATGGCTTTGTATGTCATGGTTAGGGTTTTGAACTGGAGTTCTCGGGCAATGGGAAACCAGTGAAGGGATTGGCGGAGAGGTAGGGGAATAGCAGGGGGAGAGGTGAATTAATCGGGTGGAAGAATTTAAGATTGGAAGGGTGTGAAAATGCTAGAAGGGAGGCCAGAGAGCAGGAGGTTGCAGTAGTCGAAGCGGGAGATGTTGAGGGCATGCATTAGTGTTTTTGCAGAATCTTGTTTAAGGAATATACGGATCTGGGAAATATTTTTGAGTTTGAGGTAGCAGAAGGTAGAAAGGGCTTGGATATATGGCTTGAAGGACAAAGTAGAGTCCAAGTTTACCCCGAGGCAGCGAGCTTACGGGACTGGGAAGAGTGAGCAGCCATTGATGCTGATGGATAGGTCAGGTGAGGAGGTTGAGTGAGATGGGGTGAAGATAATGAATTCTGTTTTTGAATGACATCGATTGTTTAAGTGCACATCAGAAGTGCAGTCTGCTTGTGTGAACTGGCCATTAAACAGCTGCCATGTTTACCAGTCGTCAGTTTAACGGCGTCTATCTTATAATGCCATCTCTATTAGCAGTCGGACCACTACTAATCTTGGTCCAAACTAATTTCAAGGATGAAAGGTTCCAAATTGTTTTCCATGCTCAACGGAAACTTTTTAACATTTTTTTTTTTTGTTTTGTTATGACCCAATGTCCCCTTGCTCCTTGGCATCTATGGGGTTCTTGAAGGTCAGACCCTCACTAGTCCTACTGTTATTACATGTCCCAACTCTTTTGGCCACCAGTTAAGGCATGCCTATGGTCCTCTTTAGCACTCTGAGCAGCGCGGACCACTGTGGCCTCTCCGAACACTAGTAAACTCTTTGAGCGGACTCATTTACAAAAAGTGAAAATAAAGACGGGGGTTAGTGATCCGCTTACAGGAAAATAATCTGTAGCCTTTATGGGCACTTTGGGAGCCGTTTCCTTTTATTTTACAGGAAGTTCTTGCATTTTTAGCTGCAGACAATCCCGTGCTTTGTTGTAGGTCTGCAGCTGGGGTCACTTTCTTCTTTTTCTCCCTTTTTTTTTTTTTTTTTTTTTTTTTTACAAGTTTCTGTAGCCCGGCTTATTATATATGTCACATGACCGGGCCGCACCGGTTATCATCCACTTGCACTTGCCATATACAAGCTGCCATGATTGACACTGTAAAAGTTTCCAAAACCCAAGCTATGATGTGATTGATCTTGGAAGAGCTGCAATACCGGCATCAGCCTTCAGACGAGTGTGGCGCTGTTATATGAGAAATCTGCTGGGTTTTTCTGATTTTCATTTGTTTTTCCAAATCTTAAAGGGTCTCAAAAATCATATCCCAATATGTAGTAGGTGTAATATCAGCAAATACCTCGGAATTAGAAATGTAGTATAGTTCTCTTGATTATAGCCATATCTCTTATCTCATGTGCAGGGCATTGTAGCATAAGTACATGGTTATGACCACTCATATAGTGACAGTTGCTCGTGGTCATATCCATGGATACCTAAGCTGCAATGCCCTGCACATGAGGTAAAAGTATAGTTCTCCATGTCTCTTACCTCATGTGCAGTGCATTGCAGTTCAGGTATCCATGGTTATGATCACGAACAACTAATATTCACTATATGAGTGGACATAACCGTGTCTCTTACCTCATGTGAAGGGCATTGTAGCTTAGGTACATGGTTATGATAACTCATATAGTGACCGTTAGTTGCTCGTGGTCATATCCATGGATACCTAAGCTGCAATGTCCTGAACATGAGGCAAAAGTATAGTTTCCATGTCTCTTACATTATGTGCAGGGCATTGTAGTTTAGGTATCCATGGTTATGACCCACAAGCAACTGTCGTTATGAGTGGACGTAGCCATGTCTAACCTCATGTGCAGGCCATTGGAGCTTAGTTATCCATGGTTACAACCAGTCATATAGTGACAGTCACCACTTTTTTAGCCTATAAGCTGCGGCCACCACCACTGGGCTCTTATATACAGCATTCTAACAGCCCAGGATATAACATAAAAACACTGTATAATACTTACCTAACGGTCGCACTGTGTGTCTTATGGGCGTCTCCTTTGCCCGAGCCGCCTCTTTTTGCCATCTTTGTTCTCCTTCTTTAGCCACGATGAATGACGCATCAGACGTCATCCACACTCGCCGGCATTCAGGTCCTGAGCAGGGCAGATCAAAGTATTGTAGTGCGCCTGCGCAGGGTCGGTGAGTGTGTATGACGTAGCCACGTCATGCACCCAGGCTTCAGAAAGAGGACGAAGATGGCCGAAAGAGGAGGCGCCGGCACTGGACAACAGAGACGCCCATAAGGCCCACCGCGTGACCGTTAGGTAAGTATTATAAAGTGTTTTTTATGTTTTACCCCCGGCCTGGGCTCTTATATACAGCATGTTAGAGCCCGGTGGTGGTGGCCGCAGCTTATAGTCCAAAAAAGTGGTGACAGGTTCCCTTTAAGCTGCAATGCCATGCACATGAGGTAAGAGACATGGTGAACTATACTGTTAACTCATGTGCAGGGCATTGCAACTTAGGTATCCATGGTTATGACCACAGGCAACTAACTGTCACTATATGAGTGAACGTAACCATGGATACCTAAGCTGTAATGCCCTGCACATGAGGTAAGAGACATGGCTACTCAGTATAACTATACTACATTTCTAATTGGAGGCATTTGCTATTATTATTATTATTATTATTATTATTATTATTATTATTATTATTATTCCCATACTACATATTGGGATAGGATCTTGGAGATGGGAGTACCTCATTTAATTTCCAGCAACCTAATTGGATTCACTTGAAAAACCTGTTTAGCTCAGTAAAGATTGGATGTTATAAGATGATTAAAGGACATTAACTCCGATCCAGCAAACGCCTCAGACATAATCTGGTGATTAAGTTATAGAAAAGAGGAATGAGACCAGCTGGAAAATGGTGACCAGAATTAAAGAGCCTGTACAGAATTACGAAAACATGGGGGTTTTGGTCTAAAACAGCCCCACGCCTGGTAGTTTGTGGTATTGCAGCTCAGCTGTGTGCACTCATTCCTCTGGGGACCTTTTCTTATTTATTTAAAGTTTTGTGGAATTTTGATCTTATGGGGTAAAGTAATAAAAAAAAAATGTCTTTTAGAGACTTGTCCCCACCACAACACTAAAACTTGTATTTAGAGTTCTTATTTTAGAGACCGTAGCAGAGGAAGTTATATGGTTTAGGAATTGGGAGAAGATATTTCTGTTCCTTGGCAACTTGAAAATAACAATCTAAAAGTGAAAGACTTCCAAGACTGTTTCCTGTAAATCATAAGCTTGCACAAGTATTTGCAGCCATCAATATGTTCAGACTAGTGAGGTTTAGTCCAATATCGGGGGGTTCTCTTCAGCTTCTACGGAATCGGTTATCAGGTTGTTGCTACTTAATCTGAGAGCAGCATGAGGTAGGAACAGAGCCTGATTCTAGCCATGTGTCACTTAGTCACTGTCACTGGAAAGTTGAAATTATTTTTTTTCCTTTACTAAAACTTTAATAAATATTGTATTGAAGAGAATTGAAGGTGATGTGGAGTATTCTGTTCTATTAATATCATAACTTAAGGGCATTTGTCACCAATATATTTCAAGGACTATGTTTATTGCCCCACAACCTCACCATATCCTCTTTTTACTTCTCCTTTATTGTTCTGTGTGTGGCTATAAAACAACTGGCTGCAGCAGGAGCCTCCCCCCTCTGCCTTGTTCACACTGGGACAAATATATGATCCTCATATTTGGCTAAACCACAGGCTCTCAGGCATTCCAGAGCAGAGCTCTGAGATACTTTGGACTTGTTGACAAGCAGTTATTGTTTATTCAGAAATGGCAAGTAGTAGTCAGAGTAGTTTCTTATCTTTTTGTCATGTACTGCATACACTACATTAGGCCTAAAAATCTAATAGAAATATATAGACTACGGGCCCTCATGGGCAGGGTCGTCTCTCCTCCTGTGCCATGGAATAAATGGCACTAATACTAAATGTCAAATATTAATAATGTACATGATTATACTTTGTGTGTGTGTATATGTGTATGTATGTACCTGTGTGTGTATATATGTGTGCATATATGTGTGGGTGTATATATATGTGTGTGTATATATATGTATATATGTATGTATGTGTATATATATATATATATATTATATTCCTGTTTACAAAACAATTCCAATTCAGTTAAGTTTGATGGTCGCCGAGCATGGACAGCCGCTTCAAGTCATCCCACAGCTGTTCAATGATATATATATATATACAGTGCCTACAAGTAGTATTCAACCCCCTGCAGATTTAGCAGGTTTACACATTCGGAATTAACTTGGCATTGTGACATTTGGACTGTAGATCAGCCTGGAAGTGTGAAATGCACTGCAGCAAAAAAGAATGTTATTTCATTTTTTTTTTTTTTTTTTTTTAAATTGTGAAAAGTTTATTCAGAGGGTCATTTATTATTCAACCCCTCAAACCACAAGAATTCTGTTTGGTTCCCCTAAAGTATTAGGCTATGTGCGCACAGTGCGTTTTTCGTGGCGTTTTTGCGCGTTTTTCGGGTGCGTTTTTGGCCTCAAAACTGCAGGACTTTGCCTCCCCAGCAAAGTCTATGAGTTTTCATTTTTGCTGTCCGCACACATCTGTTTTTTTTACCTGCAAAAAGTAAAATATATATATATATATATGTGTGTGTGTGTTGTGTGTGTGTGTGTGTGTGTGTGTGTGTGTATGTGTATATATATATATATATATATATATATATAATATATTTATATTTAATATGTATATTATTATATTATGTATGTATGTATTTATTCGTACACACACACACACACACGCTGTAGTACCGGGGTGTTGCCCGGGGTAGTAACTGTGTCTGTGTCACTGTCTGGCTGTCTCTCTCTGTCTCTTTCCTTGTCTGTCTGTATGTATGTCTCTGTCTTTGTATCAGTCTGTATGTCTGTCTCTTTCTCCGTCTGTCTGTCTTTTTCCCAGTCTCCCCACCGATATCTTATTACCTCACGAATAAGCTTCTTATACTATGAATGACCTTTTGTTCCTATAGCAACCAATCACAGCTCCTATTAATAACCTGTAGTTCCAGGCTCCATTCACCTTAATGGAGGCAGATTTTTTGGAGCGTAACTGTAAAGCGGGGTTAAATTTTCCCATCAAAACATAGTCTGTCGTTCTCTGGGTCACGAGGCGTCTGTGCAAAATTTCGTGATTGTAAATGTGACGGTGCGGATTCCTTTAGCGGACACATACATACATACATACATACATACATACATACATACATACATACATACATACATACACACACACACACACACACACACACACACACACACACACACACAGGTTTATATATTAGATATGTGCGTGTATATAATATACAATAACATTTTATAGATTATTTTTTTTCCATTGTATAGTTTTATATAGTTATATATAATTCTCCATTTGTTATGACTTATTATTTTTTTTTTATTTTTTTTTTTTTAAGGAGGTTTTGGTTTTTTTTTTAAAGGTTTGTGTCCAAATCTGCTGCAACTGCATGTACCCACAATGTAGTCGGAGTGCTGCTTTTTGTCAGCATTCTTTATATTTAACGCACCTCATTAGGACCCTTCAGTATTTTTGCAGATTTTGTTCTTCGGCTGTCAGTGCTCATTTTGCCAATATGCTAATCCTGTAATGTTACCTCAATTCCCACCCACTCAGCTCATTAAATCGGAGAACAGATGTCACATTTGCTGCTATTTCAGTTAGTGCTGCAGGTTTGGTCCGGAGATTCCAGATTTGTCTTCCTCAAAAGCAGTTTTTGTAGAAGATTGGGTCAAATGTTTGGACGATCTTGTTTAATTTTCTCCCATCAAACTGCTGTGGAAACCAAATCATTGGCTTATAATGAATGGGGGGGGGTATATATGTCTCCATCTTGTTTTTGTCCCTTTTTTGGGCCACTCCTGGTATATACAGTATGTCCCCATCCTGGTTTTTGTCCCCATACTGTATATATGTCCCATCCTGGGGGTCTCGTGTGTGTGTGTGTGTGTATATATCCCCCTCCTTGGCACATTCTGGTATATTTATTCCCATTCTGGTTTCTGCCCCCTTCCTGGTGTATATGTCCTCTTTTTGGTATATATGTCCCATTCTATGGGCCTCCTGGTATATATGTCCCCATCCTGGGCACATTCTAGTATATATGTCCCCATCCTGGTTTCTGTCCCCTTCCTGGTATATATTTCCTTCTCCTGGTATATATGTCACCTTCCTGGGCCCCTCCTGGCATATTTGGGTGCTTCAAAAAGAACAAAAAAACTCACATTTTACCTACCCTACCCAGCTTCCATGTCGCACGGCTTCCTCACTGAGCTGTGATGCATTTCAACTGGATATGCGCCCTGTGACGCCCATCCAGCTAAAGCAAGGCAGGGACTGGTGTGGTGAGCCCCACCACCCCCGGCGATCGTCTTCAGTTCACCGAGCGCTTACCTGTCCCGCCAGTCTGCGTCCTTGCCACCTCCGCGGCTCTGTTACCTGCAGCAGTGTGATGAGGTCGCAGATTGATGACCTCATCACACTGCTGCACGCTGGGCCACCTAATGACGTGCCAGCGCCCTGTTCTGTTCCACTGACCTTGCCTGCTGCACATGGCTAATTTGCATGTGATGCCTCTTAAGCGCTTTGCCTGCAACTTAGCGGTGTTCTATAGTGGCCGAAGCGAAACTGCGGCTGTGACTGGGGCCCGGTGAAGGTGGGGGGCCTGGCTCGGGCCCGGGGCTTAACACAGCTAAGTAATCACTCCGGGCACAGCCGAGCCTCATACACCAGTCATGGTTGTAATGCCCTGGTGGCAGGTTGGACTAAGCTAAAATGTGGATAGCCTGTCCATCCGGAGCAAAAACTAGAATTTGCCTATGACAAATCCATTCTATGTGGATGTGGCTAAAGGATTGTTTAAAGGGGTTCTCCAGCACGATGGTATGGTGGAAAGCCAATGGGAAGTGTGAGCGATACCTGCCGATTACGCCTTCTCCCAGGCTCATGCTTAGTCATCGGCACCTCTCCATATGGAGAACCCCTTTAATGGCAAGTATCAGTGAGCATTCATCTTTTTCTGCGTTGGTCATGTTCTTCTCTCGATATTTGTCGTTTTGTAGATCACATCAGGTTCACTCACCATTAGGATCTATTAAGCTCATGTCTTCTGCCTTTTGCATCCAATTAGCCCTTTACGAGACGTGACTGGTTGTCAACCTTCTGGATAATTACCTGACGTGGGGGTTAGAAATTGAGATTTGGGCAGTGAGTACCCAGGGTGTAAGTGAATGCAAAATGACAAGTGCCGTAATTAACCGTGCGGGAACATTAGCCTTTGCCCTATTGTCTATCATCATGTGAAATACACGGTGCAGGGGGCTCACAAACAAGTGGAATGGAAAGATTGCTGGATCCGAATCACGTTTCTTGTTTGCCAATGGGAAGAATAAGGATTACAGTCTAACCTGTTACTATGGGTAAATATTCAACGAGAAATGCCCAAAAAGGTTACCTGATCGTAATAAATGTGCCTTAATATTTCCAAATGATGGCTTGCGGGGATTCAAGATGGCCCCTTAATAGAGCGAACCGCATTTAAGAAGCGGGGGTTAACTATTACATGGCAGCCATTTGTATAAATGAGCAGCAATATAATGCATGGACGGCATGAGTTTAGCGGCACTCCACCCTGGCCTAAGGGTGGATCTCGAATATGGGACACCTCTTTTTATCTGTATCCTTTTAGGCCTCATTTAGAAATCTGTATATCATGGTCTAGTACAGACGGTGACAGATTACAGGACTGACCAAGGGTCTTCTGACCTGAACGCAACAGTCTCATGTAAGTGACGGGCCCAAGGGGTCGGGGGTTACTAGTCGTTGGGCCACGGTGCTTCTCCTGAGACGCCGCGGTGGCCTTGCCCGATTCCGTGACCCCGAGTGTCAATAAAATGGCTGGGGATGGGGATGGTTGTTCGTGACGCCACCTGTGGTGCGCGGCCAGTATTACCAGTCGCTGTGGGACTTCTTTGCTGGGGCGGATGGCAACGCAGCTCAAAAGGTTCAGCTCTCCACAGGCAGAGCTGTGGCCCCAGGGAGGATGGTGGTGGTAGTTTGTCTTTCAGACGCCGATAGCGCTGGGGGCACGATGGTATGGATGCCGGTTATAACGGGTCGACACAATCTGTGCAGTTCAAAGTCTCTTTACTCACTGCTCACACATGCATCCTTGGGAAAGTGCTGATACCCGCTGTGATGGGCTCCAGCCGATCCCAGATACTTCGGAGGTCGTGACCGGCGGTCACTTCTGTTAGTCTCCTTTCTGTGGTCTCCCTCCACCCCAGCTCCTGGGTCGTGGAACGGGTCACGGGTGCGTGCTGCACTCCTCGCGAACCCTGGGATTCCCCCTTCTTTTCCTAAGAACCTGGTTCAAGCCTACAGCTCCAGACCACAGGCCTCGAACCGTTCGTTGTTTTGCTGCTCCTCTCAAGTATGACCTCACACGGACACTGTCCGGTGCGGACTGCCTATTGTGTGTCAGATGGCTCCTTACTTCCCCCTGTAGGTGCCCCGCCTCCCGGGTTCCTGACTAGTGGGCATGAGGTCCATTACCTCGTGATGGCTAACCCAGCACCTACCCTAGTCCGGTCCCGGTGACAGAACCCCCCTGTTATGTGTTGGTTGTGGTTGTTACTGGGGACGACCTCCTCCGCATCCAAGATGAATACTTCACCTTAAGTGAGGTGCGGTACCCTGTGGTGACTGAAGCCTCAGGGGCGCCACATAAATATATCAGGCTGTTGACATTGGATCCGAAGAGCAGCGGTCAGTCCCAGAAATCATAGTCCATTCTCAGAATAGGATACACAAATGTCAGAGTTCGGCCCTGCGGAATGGGTTCTGCTATAAGTTGATATATAAAACACTATATGTTCACACTTGTTATTGAACATCCATCATACAACAGTGGACCGCTGACCTTGTTGACTTACATTTGGGTTACAATTTGCTCTGTGCCATTAAATGTAACAGAGCCTCCATTGGTCCTGAGAACAGACTGGCTTTATGTTTGAATAGTTCAGTCTCACAGTGAAGCCCTACCCTAGGCTAATAGAATTAGTATTTGTTTTTTGTCTTAACATTTCCACTTTTTTTTGTTAAGTAGAGATGTTATGTAACCATTATTATATATTATTGGGATATTTCATATAGTTGTAATGAAATTATGTGCTGCATCAATGCTCAATTTATGCTCCTTTAGAAGCTCCTTTTTAACTGCTGCTCAACAAGATCAGTACACTGTATTTGAACACAGCCTGTGTACTGGACTTTCCCTGTCTTTGCCTCTCAACTTCTCTCTTTTATTGAGATAGACAGGGTAGGGACTTGATCATAAAAGCGTATAAATCGAACGGGTGTAATCAGATTTTTTTATTTAGTAAATGGATTGCACTCGGACCACTGTTTTAATAAGGAAGTGTAGATCTGCTTTTTTTTCTTGGGTGTATTCTGGGTGAGAAAACAATTACAGTATGTTGCGATTTTTCTATGAAATTGGTACAGTGTGAGAAATTGGATGCCATACACCCCGTCAGTATAGTATCCGATTTTTACGGATATATTACAATGCTGTAAGATTAAGCTATTAATCTTACAGAATTGTAATATCTGTAAAAATCAGACCCATTCTCATCCAGAAGTTTGTTGTTTTTTTTGTTTTGTTTTTTTTCATGTCAGTGTGCTCTGTTTTTTACTCCACAGCTATGTGAAGAGCACACAGTGACAAGTGATGGGAAAAAAAATTAGCGAACTTTTGGAGGAGAATGGGACTGATATTTTTTTTTTTTTGTTTTATACGGTTCTGTAACCCCAACCTCATTCGCACACTCTGCTTGTATAAATATACTAGCTGTACTACCCGGATTCGTCCGGGTTAATAACTGTTGTTAACAAAATAGAATGTATTAACATTCCCAGGATAGAATGTATAAGTAGAATGTATTAACGCCCGGGATAGTAACTGTCTCTCTGTTTCTCTCCCATTCTCTGTCTGTCTCCCCCTCTGTATATATCTCTCTCTCTTTCTCTCTCTTTGTCTATCTGTCACTTTCACTGTCTGTCTCTTTCCCTCTCTTTCCCTGTCTGTCTGTTTCCCTGTGTCTGTCTCTGTCTCCTTGTCTGTCTCTTAACCTGTCTCTCTCTATCCCTGTCAGTCTGTCTCTTTGTCTGTCTCTTTGTGTCTGTTTCTTACCCTGTCTGTGTCTGCCTCTTTCCCTGTCTGTGTCTCTTTCCCTGGCTGCATTGTGACACGCCAACATTCCATATAAGGGCGTGGCTGCATTGTGGCTCCCAGCTCCATTCGCTTTAATGGAGGCAGGTTTTTTGGCGAATAACTGTTAAGAGCGGGGTTAAAATTTCCCCTTGAAACATAGCCTATGACGTTCTCGGGGTCCAGAAGTGTGAGTGTGCAAAATTTTGTGGCTGTAGCTGCGACGGTGCGGATGCCAATCCCGGACACACACACACACACACACACACACACACACACACACACACACACACACACACACACACATTATATAATATATATATATATATACATATACACACACACACATTATATAATATATATATATATACACACACACACACACACACACACACACACACACACACACACACACACACACACACACGGCTTTATATATTAGATTGTGCAGATCTTTGCTGAGCAGCAGTTGAAAGCCGCTTTTAAAGAAACTTGAGCTGTGCATTGAACTATCGATGCAGCATAGTATTTGAGTGAGGTCGAAGCATAGTAAGGAAATGAAGTATATTACAAAAATTCTGATCTTTTCAATCCTTGGAGGATTATTAAATATAAATTATTACTCTTTAATCTTAATGGTGGGCTGTTTTTAATTTTATTTTTTTTTTTCACTAAAAAAATATATAAACCACTAATGTACTGTAAAGGTACTTAAACCATAATGCAAGATGTAAAAATAAATCTAAAATATTATATAAAATTTATCTGAAAATATTTCAACCACTCGGATGGTATAAAGAAAATGGAATTTTGCCAAAAATGTAGCTTTTGATATTTAATGGGTTAATATTCCATGTGTGTGTATTTTGCTGATTCAGACATATAAAATCTGAGTAATGGGCAGATCTTTGTTGTTAAGCATTTTGTACGGAATAAAATATCAATTCCAATTAAATATTCATCAGCCCTCATCACACGAGTGTCGTCCTGGTGGAAAGCCGGATTTTAGCTGATTCCTCCTCTCATTTGCACTACAAAGTCTTTTTACAGTCTTTCGCTCTTAGGAAGAAGAAAAAACAAGACATTTTTAAGTGAAAAATGAACATCTGGCATTCGGCTAACAATGTGCAAAATGCAAATATTTCACATCCGCTTTCGTTTTTTGGGTTTTCGGTTTTTTTTATGTTTTTTTTTTTTTTTTTTATTTTTTCTGCTAGGATTTGCAGGTGATTTGCAAATTGTTGTCCCATCTGACACATGAATATTAACATGACAATGGCGGGATGTCAGATGGTACCCAGGGATGGTTAAAAGGAGCAGTTGTCATGTCAAATAAGCGAGCGTTTAACACGTTAAGGATAATTAAATATTCCCAATTACTTAGGGCGTCTTATATTCTCCTCTACTGCTGCGTTTTAGAGGTTGGCACTGCGGAGTATTAGGCCAGAACTACGTAAAGGATGATCATTTGGATGAAGGATAAATAAAACCGTCCTATAGTGAATATTGTCTGCATTACTTCGAACATAAATCTGAATGGCCACACACTTTAGATCGCTGACGACCCAACGCTGATATGGGTGACTGCTATTCCTCACGACCCCACACCGGATAATATGCACTCTATTTCGCAGAACGTGCTTACATTGTCAATAGTATGAAGGGAATAAACTGCTGCCAAATATCGGCTGCTGATTTATCGCCTATAACCTCTTCTTCGCATTTGTCATACATGTACGGCTGATGGTGGTGTATGTTATACAGCTAGCATCCTGACAGCAGTGTTTAACCATATAATGCCACTAATAATGACTGAAAGCGGCACTTAAAGGGATATTCCTATCTCTGAGATTCTATTCAAATATGTAGTAGGTGTAATATTAGCAAATACCTCCAATTAGAAATATGGTATAGTTCTCCTTTATATAGCCATGTCTCACCTCATGTGCAGGGCATTGCAGTAGCTTAGTTGCTCATGGTCGTAACCATGGATATCGAACTCACTATATGTAAGGTCGTAAGCATGGATACCTATGCTACTATAATGCCCTGCACATGAGGTAAAATACTTAACTAATCAGGAGAACTATACTACATTTACACTTCGTTTACCTCATGTCTGAGCATTACATTAGTTTAGGTATCCACGCTTACGGCCTTGCATATTGTTGCTTCCATGAATATCTAAGCTACTGTAATGCTCTGCACATGAGGTAAAAGACATAGAAATGTAGTATAGTCCTCCTGATTAGCTATGTCTTCTACCTCATGTGCAGAGCATTACAGTAGCTTTAGATATTCATGGAAGCAAGTAACTGTCGCAATATGCAAGGCCATAAGCTTGGATACCTAAACTACTGTAATGCTCTACACATGAGGGAAGAGAAATATAAATGTAGTATAGTTGTCATGATTAGCTAAATCTCTTACCTCATGTGCAGGGCATTACAGTAGCTTAGGTATCCATGCTTTATGTCCTTGCATATAGTACAGATGCTTGTGCTCAAAACCATGGATACCAAAGCTACTGTAATGCCCTGCACATGAGGTAAGAGACATGGCTATATCAGGAAAACTATATGTGAAGCCCCACAGGTGTTGTGTCGGTGCATTACCTTCAGGGACTCCACTCAGCTGGATCTGGTCACAGGTAGGAGATCTTCTTCTTGTCGTGACGCCACTCTCAGATTTGCGGTCAGTGGGGACCGCCACTGCAGGTTAAGGGCTGCCTGGGGCTGATGGTGGGTGCAGTCGGATGTAGTAGCCTCCTGAGAGTGAGGCAAGCCCCAGGGCCCTGTGTAGGTGTGTAGAACTACAAGGCGCAGAATGACTCCACACAAGCAGGATGTCTTTCAGGGTTTTTACTCACAGTTGATGGCAGGGTGAGTGACCCGGGCGTAGCTGGGATGAACCAGGCGGGAACCAGGTGTCCTTCAGGCTGACTTGTGAGGGTGACTACTAACTCGCCTTCCTTAGCCCTTGGTGGTTTGGAGTGACCCCGACTTTGAGTCCCTATGGGGGTCACCCAGGGAAGATGCTGCAGCCTCTCTCCCCTTCGTTTGCCGTGTGCTTGTCGCCTGGACCAGGCCACTCCAGCTGCTTGCCTCCTGTGACCTATGGGCCCTAACTGTGGCTACGTGGCTGCGGCTTTTGGTAATGTTGTGGCGTGGGCTTTGAGAGCCCCACACCGGCAGGTTTAGCAAAAGAAAGTTGGATCTATCTCCGCTCCGGGATCTGCCGCCCGTTTGGGCCTGGTACTCTCTAGCAGTCTCCTTACTTCCCACTCCGTGCCCTCTCTTTAGCTGAAGATGGATTTCGGGTAGCACTCCTAGTTGACCGTTCTCCCCCGTCAGTAGCCACTGCGCGGGCGCTGTTAGACAGCAACAGCCCCACAGGTCTGCTCCTCACTGAGCCCTATGGAGTTCTGCTCTAACTGACTCACTGCCCCTCCTCTCCTGTTCTTGCCTACGCCACCTAGCAACCAGACTCTCTTACCACACCCCTTGAGAGGAGATGGAGGCCGTGCTCATGCTTCACCCCCTCCTGGAATCCCCAGGGGTCCTCTCATAGGTACATGTGTGAGACCTGATCACTATGCGCCTGTGTACCACACCCCGGTCAGCCTTCTGGATTACCTGTATTGTACTGTCCCCAGCATGGGTGCAGTACTCAGTGGTGCCTGACCAGGTCAGGGGCGCCACATTCCCCCTTAGTTATCACCAGCACGTCCTCGGGCTGCAAGACAACATTTCAAGACAACATTTTAAAATGCATAAAACATTAAAACATGTAAAACATTTAAAAGCACCAGGTACCATACATCACCACCCTCCACCCACAAGTCCGTTAACCCACCCAAAAACCCTCTCAGAAGGCAGGTCACCGGTTTCTTTTGGTAACCAGGTCTGGGCCATCCACTTCTCCAGACCTTTCCTCCAATCTGCCTCTCCCGTTGGCCGCGACTTCAGCCACTTCTGGCAGGATGTAGAGGCGGCTTTCATGGGCTGGTGGTTTTCAGGGTATACCTGGCCTGGTGGATCCGCGCCTTCAGCCTCTTCTGGCAGGATGCAGAGGCGGCCTCCACAGTTGGTGCTGACCAGGTACCCTCTTTGTGGTGGAGAGCCAGGCCCCATAAACAGGCATGCTCTCTGGTCGCAGGCGAGCCAAGGCCCTATATACGGACGGACTCCTCCTGGTTGCAGACGAGCCAAGCCCCTAAACAGGCTGACTCTGGTGGTGGTGGTGCCCTCTGGTGTAACTATTTACACTGCGAGAGTTTGTGGCTATAGCAAGTTCATAGCCTTTAAGTTTATTTCTCACAATAGTTTTTGTGGGCACATGCTTAAACGTAAACGTTGCAAAACAAACTTTTCAAAACTTTAACTTTCTAACTGCTGAACTTCTTACTTTCCTTTACTCCTCTTTACCAGGGCTTGGGCCTGTTGGGCTGCGGCACCTGCTGCTTTCTTGCTCTTTGTCGTCGTCGGAGGTAGTCTCATCTGTAGGTTCCTTGTCTTTTCTTTCTTGATCTTCATCTGTTTCCTTTGCTGCATCTGTTTCTTTATCTCTGTCTTTTCTTTCTTCTTTGGGACATGGTGCTACATCTAAGGCATACCAGCCTCTTTCTCCTTGGTGCATGGTGAACTGCACTGTGTCGCCCATTTTCAAGTTTCTGCCAGGGTGTCCTCTGGGCAAGTGGGCTCTCACATCCCTCCTATTAACGAAAATGCCCTCTTTCATACCCGGTGCCACAATAAAGCCGTATCCGCTTTTCAAGTTAAAGTCTTCCACAACTCCTCTACAAAGGGGTCCTCTGACCTGTGCTTGGGCTCTTCTCAGGAACCTTTTTTCTTGTAGGTCTCTGGCCGTGACTTCTCTCTGCTCTGGAGATGGCGGTGCAGGGGACAGCGTTGTTCTGTTGCGGCGCCTTGTCTTGCGGCCTGAACTCTGCGTGGTACAGCTTGCAAGCTCCCAGGTGAGACTTTTAGGCAGATCTTCGTCAGCGGACGGTGTCAGGTCTTCCTCATCCCAACGGGAATAGGGCAACATCTCCGGCTCTGAGTATAGATCCACTGCTGGTGGCTCCGGAGTCAGCTCCTCAGCTTCCTGGCCTCCTCTCCCCCTTAGTTCTTCGCTGCACTCTGGTTGTGGCAGCGCTGGGGATGAGTGTTCCTCAGCTGGCCCAGGCGGTGGACTCTTCAGCGTGGTTGCTGCAGGGGTTGCCTTAGGGGTGTGCGGAGGGAGCATGTATCTGTCCACCATCTCCTGTGGGAACTTGGCCTCCAGGTCAGCCTTTAGCTGCCAGTATGCGGAGTCTTCACCTATCAGGGATTTCCTAGTAGGGACTTCCTCAGACCGGGGAGCGGTATCTGCTCTGGCCTTGCAGGCCGGGGAAAATGATGAGGCAATCTCTTGGCGGGCCGCGCCCTGTATGGCGGCGGCCTGGTCTTGGCGGGCCGGGCAGGGCATCGCTGCGGCGGCCTGGTCTTGGCGGGCCGCGCCTGGCATGGCGGCGGCCTGGTCTTGGCGGGCCGCGCCTGGCATGGCGGCGGCCTGAATCAGCGTCGCTGTTGCAGAGGGCTCTGTGCAGGCTGAGCTGGGCGTCGCTGCTGTGATCGGGGCTTGACGGGCCGCACCTGGCGGGGCTGCGGCCTGGTTCAGCGTCTCACTTGCGGCGCGGACGAGCGTCGCTGCTGCGGTGGGGTCTTGGCGGACTGGGCTCAGCAGGGTGGCAGCCTGGGTCAGCGTCACACCTGCGGCACGGATCAGTATCGCAGTGGTGGTCGGACCTTTGCGGGCCAGGCGGGGCATGGCTGCGGCGGCCTGGATTTGGCGGGCCGCATCTAGCGTGGCTGCGGCCTGGTTCGGTGGCGCCGCGCCGGGCGCCTCTTCTGGGACCGCGGGCGTGGCAGCAGGGGTCGGGGCACTTGCGCTGGCCGGGACATCTCTGGACTCACCCATCGGTGGCACCATCGGGGTCTGAGTCGTCGCCGCTCGGTCTGGCAGGCGTCGCGCGGCTCCCTCCTCGTAGGTCCGAACCGCCGCCGCCATCTCCAGAAGCTCCTTGCGTTCTTCTCTGAGCCGTCGCACAATCCTGGCCTCCAGCTGGTCGCAGAAGATGGCAAGCTCCCGGCACCACCAGGCAGCAGAGCCTGGCTCTGGGTATCCGTGTCTGGACTCCATTTCTTCTAGCACGCTACTGGCTTCTTCTCTGCTCCGCCGTCTCCGGACGCTTCCGCTCTCTTCACAAGCGAGGTCAGAACCCTGCAGGGGATCTCTGGGTAGCCACACCTCTTCGTGGGCGGTAACTTCTTCCAGCGCGGGCTGCTGTTGTTTTTCAGCGCGCTTTTCATGGTGGCAATATGGCGGCGCTTCCAATTTTTCAAGCGGACCGCCCAGGCACATAGTCACCTGTCTGAACAGGTCTAGTCCTTATCCTGTTCGTGACGCCAGATGTGAAGCCCCACAGGTGTTGTGTCGGTGCATTACCTTCAGGGACTCCACTCAGCTGGATCTGGTCACAGGTAGGAGATCTTCTTCTTGTTGTGACGCCACTCTCAGATTTGCGGTCAGTGGGGACCGCCACTGCAGGTTAAGGGCTGCCTGGGGCTGATGGTGGGTGCAGTCGGATGTAGTAGCCTCCTGAGAGTGAGGCAAGCCCCAGGGCCCTGTGTAGATGTGTAGAACTACAAGGCGCAGAATGACTCCACACAAGCAGGATGTCTTTCAGGGTTTTTACTCACAGTTGATGGCAGGGTGAGTAACCCGGGCGTAGCTGGGATGAACCAGGCGGGAACCAGGTGTCCTTCAGGCTGACTTGTGAGGGTGACTACTAACTCGCCTTCCTTAGCCCTTGGTGGTTTGGAGTGACCCCGACTTTGAGTCCCTATGGGGGTCACCCAGGGAAGATGCTGCAGCCTCTCTCCCCTTCGTTTGCCGTGTGCTTGTCGCCTGGACCAGGCCACTCCAGCTGCTTGCCTCCTGTGACCTATGGGCCCTAACTGTGGCTACGTGGCTGCGGCTTTTGGTAATGTTGTGGCGTGGGCTTTGAGAGCCCCACACCGGCAGGTTTAGCAAAAGAAAGTTGGATCTATCTCCGCTCCGGGATCTGCCGCCCGTTTGGGCCTGGTACTCTCTAGCAGTCTCCTTACTTCCCACTCCGTGCCCTCTCTTTAGCTGAAGATGGATTTCGGGTAGCACTCCTAGTTGACCGTTCTCCCCCGTCAGTAGCCACTGCGCGGGCGCTGTTAGACAGCAACAGCCCCACAGGTCTGCTCCTCACTGAGCCCTATGGAGTTCTGCTCTAACTGACTCACTGCCCCTCCTCTCCTGTTCTTGCCTACGCCACCTAGCAACCAGACTCTCTTACCACACCCCTTGAGAGGAGATGGAGGCCGTGCTCATGCTTCACCCCCTCCTGGAATCCCCAGGGGTCCTCTCATAGGTACATGTGTGAGACCTGATCACTATGCGCCTGTGTACCACACCCCGGTCAGCCTTCTGGATTACCTGTATTGTACTGTCCCCAGCATGGGTGCAGTACTCAGTGGTGCCTGACCAGGTCAGGGGCGCCACATATACTACATTTCTAATTGGAGGTATTTGCTAATTTTATCCTCACCCATCCCCTGAAGACTGTAAGCCCTCGCGGGCAGGGTCCTCACTTACTGTATACTCAGCCATCTCCTTAAGACTGTGAGCCCGCGCGGGCAGGGTCCTCACCTACTGTGTACTCAGCCATTCCCTGAAGACTGTGAGCCCTCGCGGGCATGTTCCTTTCTCCTCCTGTACCAGTCTGTGGCTTGTATGTATTGTTTGACTATTGTACTTGCCTCTATTATGTATACCCTTTTCCCTTGCAAAGTTCCATGGAATAAATGGCGCTGTACTAATAATAATTATTACCCCTACTACATATTGGGATAGGATCTTGAAAATGGCAATACCCCTTAAGTGCTGCGATTCCTCTGGCATTATCATCTCCTGTTCCTGGTTTTGCAATTGTGGGGTTATAATAGGCTCAACGGGCAGCAGGGGCTCTACTGAAGGTCCCGTCCTTCCATTTTGATGCTCCTAAGACGACCAGGTTTACATCTCCTATCTTAAGGGGAAAAAAATATTCTCCATAAAATATAAAAATTCTAATCATCCCTTTTTCCCCAATTTGATGTAAGGATATTAAAAAAAAAATAATCCCACATATTGGAATAGTTTGGAATTGATATAAATGGACACATTTTTGGGGTCACTGCTGACATTTTAAGGCTTAAACAACTCCGAAAAGTTTGAAATAGTGTCCGGAACCGGAGTAACCTGCTTGGCGAGACTGTAATGGACCTGAGGTGAGTATTTTATTATAAAGAAACTAAAAAATAATCCCTAAAACTCATCTAGTTAAAAAGACAGCCCCCATTTTTGCTAGATTTATGTGAATCGAGCCTCAAAAAAATTCCAATTTCACTTTGAATCGAATCACTCATCTATGATGACGTTTAGATCGTTGGGTTCCAACTGTTGAGACCCCAGTAATCACCAAATTCGGGCACTTTTCTCCCTGTTGCATTGGAGCAGAAGTGTACACATGTATCTGTAGCTCCATTCATTCTCTATTCAAACGAGGATAAAAGTAGCCCATTCTGGTATTTGGGGGATCACGGGGGGAGGGGTTTGGTCTCCGGTCAACTATTTGGTTTTGGCTTCATCTGACATCACTTGGACCTAAGTGTTGCTGAATGTTGACCTATTTTGGATTATCGTTCTGTCCTATGCCACATTTTAAGCTCTCTTTTGAGCAATTTGCTCTCCTTTTATGTCATCTGATGGATCTGATACAGAGAACCCCTCTGATGCCTTGCTTCACTGACTGCCATATTCCCTGTTGTTTATTCGGCCCTGTCATCTGCGTGGCCATTGAACCGTGTGCGACTACGTGACTTCCCCTGCCAAGCACAAGTAGGTTAAGAGGCTCTGACCAGTACAAAGATGCGCTCATTAATGGAGCGGATTAAGCATCTGTTAAAAAGCCAGTCAAGAAAAAACAGGCCCTGAGGCCTTCTGCGGGTCAGAGCAGTAGTAATCGCATGCGAGTTCTGACAGTGTTGGGTCCCCCTTGTAGCATAGGAGCCCAGGAGCTTAACACTAGAACTACTGAGGTAGTCATTTTGACTACTTCGCACTATGTAGTTCTAGTAGGTGTCACGAGTCCAGTAGTTCTAGTGTTAATGGTCCACCTCTGCTGCGGGTACCATTTTAGTTTCGGTTTCGGTTCTCTAGTATACAGAAGTGCACATTTGTCAATATCGAACACTAATAATGGCCTACAACTGTCGAATAGTAAGATAGTCATGGTCGCCTATATCAACCAATCAGAGCTTGGCTTTCATTTCTCCAGAGCTGTGAAATCTATGCAAGCTGAGTTCTAATTGGTTGCTATGGGCAACACAAATGATTAATACGATTATATAGATTCTATAAAAGAGGCCTAAATCTAGAAAAAAACTAATTGTTAGTACTGTAAATAGCTGGGGGGGGGTTTGTTGGTCTTTCTACACTAAAATTGAGAGTGTGAACAAGTCCTTATACTGGAACACTTCAGTATGTGGATAATGTTAAAGCCGATGCTTCTCTGGGATCGCCGCTCTTAAATGCAGCATTCAGCGGAGTTTAGGGGAGATTGAGAAAATGAAGGGTGACAAAACTGCCTAATTCTTGTCCTGGAAAAATCAATTTTATATATGTGCAAAATTCACATTCTTCTGTTGTTGGTATATGATTTTTTTTGCAGCCGAATGTAATTTTTGCTACAGAGCCATAAAAAATTAGTGCCATATGGATTTTGCGCATGAGCTTTGTCCATACATTAAACTTGATTAGCGCATTCAGTGATTTATTTTTTATTTTTTTTGTTAATTAATCTGAATTCTGTGATTGACGTTCGTGTACAGTTCGTCATGCACAGACCAAAAATACTTGTCCGAGCCTTATAGGACAGACTAGAAAACTTCTCCTATACTGAACACCTCTTAGAGTTACTGATTTGTGAGATTATATTTTTGGTAACCCCCATTATGAAGCTTGATTTATCTGGTGTGCTTTTTTTTCTTTTTTTTTTCTTTCTCCAGCGGGTGGAGCTTTTTGCGTTATTGTGTGCCAAGTTTTTGACCCAACATCTCCACCTTGTGGTCATCTTCAGTATTTGTGATTTTTGCTGTGGTAGGGGACAGCAGTATTCATATCATTCTTTCATAGCACAGAGTTGCATAAAACACACGTGACTGAGCCTTCAAGTTGCTGAAATTGTTATTAACTCTTCAATATTTGTCATTGACAGGAACGTGGGTAAAGAGTAGTTTCGGGATCATCCAACAAGAAGGACCCCAGCTGATCTGGACCTACATTGCTCCACAAATGGGATACTGGGTTGCCGCCATGTCTCCCTCAAGCCCAGGTAAGAAGTCTAGCAATAGACCTATCCTTCCTATTAAAGGGGTTATCGAATTCTTGAAAATTAACTGCCCTGCCTTAGATTAGACAATCTGTACTGGACCATAGAGAGTCTCGCTCTAGGTGCCTCTTCAGCGAATAGCCCCTCAATATCTTTTGATATCTACGACCAGTGGTCGGGTGCGGGTGTATAGAGTGGTCCGCACCTGCCTCTGCGATCAGAATTGAGCTCCATTCGATGCAGTTTACCCTGACAAAGTTTGTGGCACAATCGCAGTAGCGAAATCTATTCGGGTATGACTTTCATGGAAGTGGTTGATGTGGTGATGGTTGGATGTGGTGGCGATGGTTGGTTGTGGTGATTATTTGTTGTTTTTTTTTTTGTTGTTGTTTTTTTTTATTTCTCCATCTCTTCTGTGCATCCAGCCTCACAAAGCTGATTTGGGCAGTCCTATTATCTGCTAAAACTAAATTTCCTGGCAGTACTTGCTTCTCCTCAGTGCTGCAGACCCCTCTCCCTTCTCCTGTATTCTCCTAACTAGCCCCTCCGGTTAGTTTTCATCAAGCTAATCTAAGTGAAGAATTCACCTTCTGCTTCTGTGCATTCTGCTCCTGTATAGCACCCTGCTTGGTCTGGTTGATGTTCTCGTCTACCACCTACATCAGTAGAGCTGCATTGTGGTTTTACATCATTGCTAGCTGGCTACTAGGCAATACAGAGCAGGGGTTTGTTTGTTGCATGCTGCTGACAGATCACTGATGTGAAACTCTAAATGCTGCTCTGATGATGAATATGGCAGAGGATTATTTTCTGCCATATGCATCAACAGAGCAGCATTTGTAGCCAGCTATTCTGGCAGGATGCTAATTGAGTGAGCATGGACTGTCCATGATCAACCAGGATCCTTGGACCTACTATAAGGCAGTTCTAATGACAATTGTGGTGTAAATTGAGGCCGGAGGTGGGCATATTCTGGGACTGATATGTGCAAACTGGTCAGATTTTAAAATACGCTATATAGGCAGAAGTGAATAAATAGGTGTCCAGAGGATCAATGGAGGTCAGACCGCTGGGATCTGCAACTGTTTGGAAAAATGGAGAATTTTTAATCCTCAACAGGGTACCAGAAAAAGCAGAGCGAAGCACTCAGCAGCCTCATAGAGAATGAATAGAGCGGTGGTCAAGCATGCGTATTGCTGCTCCATAATAAGGCTGCTTTCACATCAGGGCTTTTTTGCCTGTAGGCAAAAAAAAAACGCAAACCGCATATAACCGGATCCTGTGGATTGAATGTGCAACGCATGCAACCACAATTTGTTTAACGGATCCTTCTACATTTTATAGCTGCTGCAATGGATGCAGCGGGACACAGAATTTATCGGCCGGTACTGGAGTCAGCTGAACTTGACCAAACTCAGCTGACCTCACAGCCCGCACACGCTGTGATGGATGCAGGTTAACCACAGTCACTGCCTTCTGCCGATCACGTGTGACCGTGTGCGGGCTGTGTGGTCAGGAGTTCAGATCAGCTGACTCCAGTATCGGACGATTACTTGTTCTGTGTCCCCCTGCATCCATCGCAGCGTGTGCGGGCTGTGAGGTCAGCTGAGTTTGGTCGACACTGAAGTCAGCTGATCTGAACTCAGCTGAACTCCTGACCTCATAGCCAGCAGAACAAGTAATCAGATCAACTGACTCCAGTGTCGGACGATTACTTGTTCTGTGTCCCGCTGCATCCATCGCAGAGTGTGCGGGCTGGAGTTCAGTTGAGTTCAGATCAGCTGACTCCAGTACCGGCTGAACTCAGCTGACCACAGCCCACACACGCTGCGATGGATGCAGGGGGACACAGAACAAGTTTAAAAAAAGAATCACCATGGGCTTCGCCCATCGAGCACCCAAGCATTTTACTGCTCACTCATTCCTATTCCTGACCACACAACCAGCAGAACAAGTAATCAGATCAGCTGACTCCAGTGTCGGCCGATCGACACTGGAGTCAGCTGATCTGATTACTTGTTCTGCTGGTTGTGTGGTCAGGAATAGGAATGAGTGAGCAGTAAAATGCTTGGGTGCTCGATGGGCGAAGCCCATGGTGATTCTTTTTTTAAATTCATAAAAAAAACAAAAAAAAACAAACACGTAACCCTAGGGTTAGGGAAAAAAAATGTGGGCACCGGCTGCATTTTCTATTGCTAAGGGTAACCCAAGCAGCTACTGGCTGTTAACCCCCACTGCTTGGTGTTACCTTCACTGGCAATGGAAAATACAGGGAAGCCCTTTTTTTTTTTCTTTTTTTCCAAAAAAAAAAGACCGTGGGCTTTGCCATATTTTTGTATGCTAGCCAGGTACAGCAGGCAGGTACGGGCTTCCCCTAACCCCCAGCTGCCTATTTGTACCCGGCCAGGAACCAAAAATATAGGGAAGCCCTTTTTTTAATTTCATGAATGTCATTAAATTAAAAAAAAAAAAAAAAAATGTGGGCTTTGCCCAATTTTTGTGTCCAGCCAGGTACAACTAGGCAGCTGGAGATTGGAATCCGCAGCACATGGTGGCCCAAGCTTTCTTGCCCTCTCCGCTGCAAATTGCAGTCTGCAGCTGCCCCAGAAAATGGCGCTTTCATAGAAGCACCATCTTCTGGCGCTGTATCCAACTCCTCCAGCGGCCCTGGTGGCACGCTGGGTAATAAGGGGTTAATACCAGCTTTGTTTTACCAGCTGGTATAAAGCCCAAGATTCTTAATGTCAGGCCAAGTTTAACCCTTTATTGGAGATTTTTAATGGCCGGGTCAAAGGCATCACACAGAAAAAATACTTAGAAATAAATACACAGACACACTTAGGGACTCCATCTTTATTACTCCCTCTCACCCCTCCACAATCCTGGTCTTCTGTGTGTGTGTGTGTGTGAGAGAGAGAGAGCGAAAGATTTCTGTACGGACCATGCCTGGCTGCTTACTGGGCATGCTCAGTACAGAAAACAGGATCCTGTCTATCAGGATACGGCGACTCCCGGTACAGCAGGATCCAGCGCCCATTGAAATACATTGCAGGTACTGCCGCAATCTAACGGATCAATTGTGCAATGCATGCAACCTCAATTGTTATTTCACCAGATCCTTCTACATTTTATGGCTGCTGCGATGGATGCAGCGGGATTTTGCCCGAGGTTAAAAACGCAGCAAGTAGCGTTTTTGAAAAAAGGTAAAATACCGCAAAGCAACGGATCCATTGTATGCCGCATGTGACCGCATATTTCTGCGATTCCATTGCAAATGCATTAAAATGACAATGCATTTGTAAAGGATCTGGCTTTGCAGGAAAATATCCATTTATGCCGCAGTTAAAAAAAAAAAAAAAAAAAAAAAGCTGATGTGAAACTAGCCTAACCAGGATAAAAGGACCTTGTTCTGCTAATTAGTGCAAGTTCCAGCAGTCAGACCCCACTGATCAAGAAGTTATATCACTTTTCTGAGGATAGGTGATAACTTGTCCTCACAGCCCCTTTAAAAGGATAAAACCTGCCCTGCGACACCCTTCTTTATCAGACACAGCTCTGTATGTTTAGTAGTGGCTATGCTCGATATCACAGCCTCTGAAATAAGCATACACGCACATGCTCGACCACGGCTTAAAATAATCCCTTGTGGCCACGCAATGGTGGAACTCTGGGACCGCCATTCTGCTGGGCTCCAGCTATCAGACATTGCTGTTTTGTAGGAATATCCTTTGAAAATTATCATCTGTGTTCCCTTTTTGGTTTTCAGATCCTGTGGTTAGACAAGATATCTCCAGCTACCATACGTTGTTCCTCCTGGCAATATTAGGAGGGATAGTGTTCATTCTCCTGGTCCTCTTCTGCCTCCTGCTTTACTATTGTAGGTAAGTGTACGTACGTGAGCTCAGCTGTCAAGACACAAGTGCTGCTATTATATGTGTATAAGTCTGGGCGTAATCTGAACTGGAAAAACGTAACCCGACCACGTCGCATAAAAGCGGTGGATTTTCCGTGGCAGAAAGACTTGCAGAAATCCTCTGCATTTTACAGCACCTCCTATGTGGTTGAGCTTAGCATAAAATCTTCATGTTTTCCACTGCAATATTCTTTACCGCTGCATTTCTACACTGCTACAATCCTGAAGGGGAATACCACATGGAAGCATACCCTTAAAGGGTTGTCCACTACTAGGACAACCCCTGCTGATTCCACATGTTTCCCCCTGGTACAATAATAAATCCTATACTCGCTTCCCATACCAGCACCCTTACAGTGGTATCCAGGCTGGCGGTGCCAGGGCTCACATGGGGTTGTGGCGCCACGCCAGCTCCGCGTCCAATCCGCACCAGCTTCCTTCTCCCCGCCTTCGGACCAAACAAGCAATCAACAGGAAGTAAATGCCGCCGCAGAGCTCACTTCCTGTTTATTTGCTTGCTTGGTCCGAGGGTGGGGAGATAGAAGCCGGTGCTGATTGGACGCGGGGCACACATGACACCACAAAGCCATGTGAGCCCTGGCACCGCGAGTTCGGACACAGCTGGAAGGGTGCTGGTACGGGAGATGAGTATAGGCTTTATTATTTTACCCTGGGGGAAACGTGGAATCGGAAGGAGTTGTCCAAGTAGTGGACAACCCCTTTAAGCAGTTTAGTCATATATATATTACTTGTGAAATATCAATTCTGGAGCATATATTCTTACATTTGTCTGGTATATCCTCTCCCTGTTGTTCCTCCTTAAAAATGTGTGAATAAATTGACAACTGGGTGTTAACCTTCTTAAAGTCAAAAGGGTGTGTCCCCACGGTGTGCCATACTGGCAGCACTGATTGGCAAGGGTCCCACTATGTAGTGACACGCCTCCAACAGTTAACACCCAGTTGTCAATTTTGTTTTCCACAAATTTTCAGGAGGACCAACAGAGGAATTCTAGTTATAGATGCTACACGAAAAAATACATGTCATGTGCCAGATTGACAGTTCTGGACACATTTTGTACCTTCTTCAGTTTTAATAACTTCCAGCCGCGGCCAATTTTGATTTTGGCACTTTTTTTAAAAAAAATTTAATTTTTTTTCCTCTCATTCCTTACATGCTTTTTATTTTTCCGCCGATGCAGCCGTCTGAGGGTTTGTGTTTGGCAGGACAAATTGTAGATTGGTGTCATTCAAAACTGCAACTATCATTTTACCATGCAGTGTACTGAAAACGTGCAGTGAAATGGTAAAAAAAAACAAAAAAAAACTTCTTCCATCATTGTGTTTTTTGTTTTTAATTACTTTAGTGTGTTGTCAGGTAACAATTACCTGACCTGATTCCCCAACTCAACTGATCACACCAATATAAAACTTTATTTTAATTTTTGATGTTTAAAAAAAAAAACTTTGTAAAAAATGAAAACTTTATTGTTTATATAAAATTTGATTTGTGTAGCCCATGACTTTTTCTATTTTTCTATCAATTAAGCTTTGTAAGGGCTTGTTTTTTTGCACACAATTGTTTTTATTGATCTAGTGAGCTACACCCCAAGGGATGTAAACGTGTGTCTATACAGGAGTACTGTGCGCTCATCACTAGTTACCAGTACTGAGCACCCGAGCATTGTAGTGCCCGCTCATCACTAGTTACTAGTACTGAGCACCCGAACATGATAGTGCCCGCTCATCACTAGTTACTAGTACTGAGCACCCGAGCATGGTAGTGCCCGCTCATCACCAGTTACGAGTACTGAGCACCCGAGCATGGTATTGCCCGCTCATCACTAGTTACTAGTACTGAGCACCCGAGCATGGTAGTGCCCGCTCATCACTAGTTACGAGTACTGAGCACCCGAGCATGGTAGTGCCCGCTCATCACTAGTTACTAGTTCGGAGCACCCGAGCATGATAGTGCCTGCTCATCACTAGTTACCAGTACTGAGCACTGGAGCATGGTAGTGCCCGCTCATCACTAGTTACGAGTACAGAGCACCCGAGCATGGTATTGCCTGCTCATCACTAGTTACTAGTACGGAGCACCCGAGCATGGTAGTGCCCGCTCATCACTAGTTACGAGTACAGAGCACCCGAGCATGGTATTGCCTGCTCATCACTAGTTACGAGTACAGAGCACCCGAGCATGGTATTGCCTGCTCATCACTAGTTACTAGTACGGAGCACCCGAGCATGGTAGTGCCCGCGCTCATCACTAGTTACTTTTTTTTCTTTTAAGTCTTGGGTGTGGACCCCAGTAAAAACACCTGCATTTTCTTTACATATACTTGTTGCTTTTGTCATTTTATTGCATTTACATAATCTGTTTTTATGTTCTTAGGAGGAAATGTTTGAAGCCGCGTCATCACCGGAAGCTGCCGCTCACATCTGCTTTGGATTCTTCCAAGAGAGATCAAGCCACATCAATGTCTCACATCAACTTAATCAGCCCCGTCCATATGGAGATGATGTCCTCCAGCGGAGAGGTCGATATGCACACTCCGATGCTAAAGCCTTCATATAATACCTCACGGGACTTCAGCTCAAGAGAAGAGCTGCTTTCTCACCAAGACGAGAAGAGCCGTCTGTCGTTGGATAACTTGACTCCGAGCGGGACGTTGAGACAGGTCTACAATAAATCGTTGGATCAGTTCATATTGAAATCCAGAAAGTCAGCGGACATCTCAGACGGCTTTGTGTCTCCCATGAAAGATGATTACCGTCGGAGTTACAACTCGGTGAGCTGTCAGCCATTATTCGAAAACAAAGATCAATCTATAAACCATGTTATGGCAGGAAGTAAGCCAAACCTTCAGGAACAAAGTCACCCCGTGCCTTCTGCTCCTGACCAAGAGCAGGTCATAGACCGACGGTCAACTGAATGTATGATGTCTAGGTCTGTGGACCACCTTGAACGACCAACCTCTTTCCCTCGTCCAGGTCAACTTATATGTTACAATTCTGTCGATCAGGTGAATGACGGCGTTTATAGAAATGTTTTGCCCACTCTGGTTATTCCTGCCCATTACATGAAGCTTCCAGGAGAACATCTCATCGTGTCTGCCGAACAACCTTATGAACTAGAACGTCTTCAAGCCGAGCTTTCCATGGCTCACGCTCAACATCCGCAACAGGTACAGGCCTCCCAATTAAATTCTCAAGCGATGTCTCAACAACTTCTACAAGATGGAGAAGGTATGGAATGGAGCGGGCAAAACACTGTGATGTCTGAATCTGTTTCGATTCCGGCTTCGTTGAACGATGCAGCAATTGCTCAGATTAATGGTGAAGTCCAGCTGTTGACCGAAAAAGCATTGATGGAGCTTGGTGGAGGAAGACCTATGCCCCATCCCCGTGCCTGGTTTGTGTCTTTGGATGGCCGGTCGAACGCACATGTTAGACATTCATACGTTGATCTCCAAAGAGCAGGGAAGAACGGGAGCAACGATGCAAGTTTAGACTCTGGCGTTGACATGAATGAACCAAAACCTGGTCGAAAAGGAAGAAGTGAGAAATTTTCACTGCTGCAGCATCATCTTTCTTCGCAGCACCCAATCTTACAGGAGCACCAGCAGCATGAACAGAAGATGTCTGATGGCACGGCTTACACGCAGCTTGTTTATCTAGATGATATGGACCAAAGTGGTAGCGAATGCGGAACAGCTGTGTGTAGCCCTGAGGATAATAGACCTTTCATTGAGGCACCAGCAAAAAAGAGCTGTGGCCAACTACCCAGTCTTCAGGAAGAAACTCTAAAACGAACTGCAGACTCCTCACCAGTGCCATTAAACAGCCCTGACCACGAGTACTCAATTAACGACGATGGATCGGACGACCAAGGAGAGAATAAAAAAAGTCCTTGGCAGAAACGAGAAGAGCGTCCTCTTCTGGCCTTCAATATGAAATAGGGTTGTTGGGTTACAAAACGGAGTAGTTAATTGCCAAATATTTTTTTTTTCCGTTTCGGGAATGCTTACTTTGTAGGGGAATTGGGGGGGGTAGGGGTTGGGGTCTCTCGGTGAAATTGGACCTGATCTTCGATGATAAAGACTAGGCTCTGAAGAGACACAGGGTGGCTTTTATGGAACCTTTTACACTTAGTTAAGAAGTGAATAGTTAAGTGTAGCACTACCCCAGCCTTTCTTTTTGTACCGATCTTTAGGAACTTACTAGGTTCTGACCACTAATCTCTCCGTGACGGGAACACGAGACGACAAGTTGTAGTTTTGAAGCCCAATAGTATCGCAATGTTTACTGTATATCTGCATTTTACAGAGGCGATGTAGACATTATTGGAAAAGGCTATGCATTGCTGCTTTTACACCAACTGACATTTTTGCTCAGACGTCGCTTTCCATTTTTCCATTATTTTTTTTACTTTTTTTTTTTTTTTTTTTTGAGGCTGTAAAAATATATACACACCTTTTTTATCTTTTTCATTTTAACCTGCTTTTACTTTCTTTTGTAAAATATTTCTACTCAAAAGCTGTGAGCTTTGGTATTAAAAAAGTTTTTTTTGAGGGTTTTTTTTTCTAAACAAAAAGTGCATTGTCCCTTTTGTGTCCATAGAATTCGATCCCTATTCTCCAAGTGCCTTTTTTTAAGAAGCTTCCCACATTTTTTTTTTAATTCATCCTATACAATTAGACCTTTTTATTTTAATTTTAATTTAAATTTTTTTTTTTAATTTTTTGGTTTTCGATTTAATTTTTTTTTTTTGCATACATCGGATTTCACTTCTGCTCACCCTCTTTCCATATCAGTATGATGTATGCTCTGAGTACCGTTGTGGACCATAGAGATCGACGTAGCTGAGAAGTAGAAGACATCTAGACTCCACTTAGCGTCACGCGCATATTTATGTAAATATATTTTTTTTTTTTTTTGTTAATTTTGAGAATTGATTCGACTGCTCCCTGTTGACTTGGTGAGCAGAGAATGTATGACTTACTCTAACATTGCTGGAATGACTTTTCTGTGCATTCTCTTAATTGAACTGCTTGGTTATACAAGAATTATTAAAATAAAACCTTTGAAAAATACTTTGGTGACTTATTTTAGGCTATGATCAGAAATACTAAAGTTTACATGTTTTTGCATGTTAAACTTTGTAACACCCCCACCCCCCCCCCATACCAATCTTCCAATTTTAACAGGTCCCACTGGAGCTTTTTTTACTCCAATTTCCCGTAGTTTCAGGAAGCAACACATAAACATTTGCCACAATTTTCCATCCCACTTTTTTGTATTGAAGCATCTAATAAGGGAGTGCAAAGGTCACTGTGAAGGGAGGGGGAGAAGGTGAGCTGTGGCATTGTTTATTGTGCCTGCGGACCCTGTTTTATCAGCTGTGTATAGATTTGCTACCATATGTTCACACCTTGCTTTTCTTTTTCGCTCTATTGGGAGACCCAGACAATTGGGTGTATAGGCTATGCCTCCGGAGGCCGCACAAAGTACTACACTTAAAAGTGTTAGGCCCCTCCCCTTCTGCCAATACACCCCCCGTGCTCCCACGGGCTGCTCAGTTTTTTGCTTTGTGCGAAGGAGGTCAGACACGCACAGCACAGCTCCACAGATTAGTCAGCAGCATCTGCTGACTAGGTCGGATGGAAGAAAAGTGGGCCCATATAGGGCCCCCAGCATGCTCCCTTCTCACCCCACTTTTGTCGGCGGTGTTGTTAAGGTTGAGGTATCCATTGCGGGTACGGCGGCTGGAGCCCACATGCTGTTTTTCCTTCCCCATCCCCCTTAGGGCTCTGGGTGAAGTGGGATCTTATCGGTCTCCAGGCACTGAGACCGGGCTTCATCCACAACTCCTGTGGAGCCTGATGGATAGGAGCCGATACCGTTCAGGGACATGGCCCTGCATCTTAAAGGTACTCTGTATCCCTATGGGGACCGCGCACGGCATCACCTCAGCTTTGCTGGGTGTGCTAGTGCACCGGGGACCGCGGCGCTGACCGGGTCTATATGTGCCATTACACACTCAGCGTCGCTGAGTGTGTTTATATGTAAGGGCTACCGCACTGACCGCCGTTGCCACGGGACACTGCGGCGCGGCTGGGGCTTGTAGTTCGCCGGGGACTTTCACGCGACCGCGCTTTTACGGCGGCCGCGTTTATTACTACAGTCCCCGGCTTCATTGCGGCCTAGTTTCCCTTTTTTTCTCCCGCCCTCAGCCCTGACAGGCAGGGGAAGGGCGGGACGCTGCACGGAGCGAGCAGCAATGAGGGCTGGAGTATGATTTACATGCTCCACTCCCCTCACTGTACACAGTATGAGCGCCCGTTTCGCGCTCTTTCTAGGCCACGCCCACAGCTTCCTCAGCTCGTCAGGACGCCGCAGCCATTCCTGTCAGCTCCACCGACGCTGCAGAGAGGGACATATTCATGGGAGACCCAGACACGGTCTCTGGTGGCCTCACAACCGCTTAGGCGGCTGGTAAACAGCACATGTGGTGCTAGCCCCATGGTGCTGTATTGTATGGGTACATTATTTGTGTACTGTATATAATTTACACTGTATGAGCACAGTTCTTTCTGGCTATATACCCTATTGTGTTACTCAGGGAAAACTATAGCATGGCGCCCATAAAAGGCAGGGGTGCCAAAACACAGGCTTATTATGTTGCCTGCGCCGCATGTAAGACCCAGCTACCGGCAGGTTCCACTGACCCTCATTGTGTACAGTGTTCGACCCCTGTGACACTTCCTCAGCCGGATCCTCTGCTAAGAGGGGCCCAGGGGGAGCCACCTGTTGACACTGTCCAGGTGACGGGGACTGAGTTTGCAGCCTTTAAGGATCAACTCTCTGAGACTATGGCTAAGATACTAGAAGCCTTGCAGTCCAGACCGGTATCTCAGCAAAGGGACTCTGTTGAATCATTGTTCCCTGACCCCCCTCAGTTGGACCAACAATGTCCTCACGGGGTATCTCATACATCCCAGACGGAGGGTTCGGACTTAGAACCTAGCCCCAGATCGTCTAAGCGAGCCCGCTTAGAATTTCCCTCGACATCATATTGTTTAGGGTCTCAGCGGGGGGATTCTCTGGTTGATGATGCGGAAACAGCTGATCAGGATTCTGATCCTGGGAGCGCTCTCAATCTTAATTCTCCAGACGGGGACGCCATAGTGAATGATCTTATTGCATCCATTCATCAGTTGCTGGATATTCTTCCCTCAGCCCCTCCGGCGGAGGAGTCTGATTCTCAGCAGGAGAAATTTCGCTTCAGGTTCCCCAAGCGTACACAGAGTATGTTTCTAGACCACTCTGATTTCAGAGAGGCAATCCAGAATCACCATGCTTGTCCGGATAAGCGTTTCTCTAAGCGCCTTAAGGATACACGTTATCCTTTTCCCCCGGAAGTGGTTAAAGGTTGGATTCAATGTCCCAAAGTGGATCCTCCAATCTCCAGACTGGCGGCTAGATCCATACTTGCAGTGGAAGATGGGGCCTCGCTTAAAGATGCCACTGACAGGCAGATGGAGCTCTGGATGAAATCCATCTATGAAGCTATCGGAGCTTCTTTTGCCCCAGCATTCGCAGCCGTATGGGCGCTACAAGCTATATCAGCAGGTCAAGCGAAAATTGAAGCGGCCGCGCCACAAGTGGCTTCCATTACCTCCCAGACCTCGGCAATTGCGTCTTACGCTATGAATGCTGTCCTGGACTCTGTGAGCCGTACGGCAGTTGCGACCGCCAATTCGGTAGTAGTCCGCAGGGCCTTGTGGCTACGGGAGTGGAAGGCAGATTCCGCTTCCAAAAAAGCGTTTAACCGGTTTGCCAATTTCTGGCGACAGGCTCTTTGGCGAGCGCCTGGATGAAATCATCAAACAATCCAAGGGAAAGGATACATCCTTACCCCAGCCCAAGCAGAACCTCTCCCAACAGAGGAGAGGGCAGTCGAGGTTTCGGTCCTTTCGGGGCGCGGGCAGGTCCCAATTCTCCTCGTCCAAAAGGTCTCAGAAAGAACAAAGGAACTCTGATGCATGGCGGTCTAAGTCACGTCCTAAAAAGGCCATTGGGAGCACCGCTAACAAAGCGGCTGCCTCATGACTTCTACCTCCTCTAGTAGCATCCTCGGTCGGTGGCAGGCTCTCCCGCTTTTGCGACACCTGGCTGCCACAAATAAAAGACCGCTGGGTGAGAGACATTCTGTCTCACGGTTACAAGATAGAGTTCATCTCTCGTCCCCCGACTCGATTCTTCAGGTCTTCTCCGCCTCCCGAGAGAGCCGAGGCTCTTCTGCAGGCGCTGGGCACTCTGAAGGCAGAAGGAGTGGTGGTCCCTGTTCCTCTTCATCAACAGGGCCACGGTTTTTACTCCAACTTGTTTGTGGTCCCAAAGAAGGACGGGTCTTTCCGTCCTGTCCTAGACCTGAAACTTCTCAACAAACACGTAAAGACCAGGCGGTTCCGGATGGAATCCCTTCGCTCCGTCATCGCCTCAATGTCCCAAGGAGATTTCCTTGCATCGATCGATATCAAAGATGCTTATCTCCACGTTCCGATTGCCCCAGAGCACCAGCGCTTCTTGCGCTTCGCCATAGGAAACGAACACCTGCAGTTCGTGGCACTGCCATTCGGCCTGGCAACAGCCCCACGGGTTTTCACCAAGGTTATGGCTACTGTAGTAGCGGTCCTCCATTCTCAGGGTCACTCGGTGATCCCGTACTTGGACGATCTGTTGATCAAGGCACCCTCTCTAGAGGCATGCCAACACAGCCTCGACGCTACCCTGGAGACTCTCCAGAGTTTCGGATGGATCATCAATTTTCCAAAGTCAAATCTGACACCGGCCCAATCGCTCACATACCTTGGCGTGGAGTTTCATACCCTCTCAGCGATAGTGAAGCTTCCGCTGATCAAGCAGCGGTCACTACAGACAGGGGTACAATCTCTCCTTCAAGGCCAGTCACACCCCTTGAGGCGCCTCATGCACTTCCTGGGGAAGATGGTGGCAGCAATGGAAGCAGTCCCTTTCGCGCAGTTTCACCTGCGTCCTCTTCAATGGGACATCCTACGCAAATGGGACAGGAAGCCGACGTCCCTCGACAGGACCGTCTCCCTCTCTCAGGCGACCAAAGCTTCTCTTCGGTGGTGGCTTCTTCCCACTTCATTGTCGAAGGGGAAATCCTTCCTACCCCCATCCTGGGAAGTAGTCACGACGGACGCAAGTCTGTCAGGGTGGGGAGCGTTTTTTTCTCCACCACAGGACTCAGGGTACGTGGACCCGGCAAGAGTCCTCGCTTCAGATCAATGTTCTGGAAATTCGGGCAGTGTATCTTGCCCTGAAAGCGTTCCAGCAGTGGCTGGAAGGCAAGCAGATCCGAATTCAGTCGGACAATTCTACAGCGGTGGCATACATCAACCACCAAGGCGGCACACGCAGTCGACAAGCCTTCCAGGAAGTCCGGCGGATTTTGATGTGGGTGGAAGCCACAGCCTCCACCATATCCGCAGTTCACATCCCAGGCGTGGAAAACTGGGAAGCAGATTATCTCAGTCGCCAGGGCATGGACGCAGGGGAATGGTCCCTTCACCCGGACGTGTTTCAGGAGATCTGTTGCCGCTGGGGGGTGCCGGACGTCGACCTCATGGCGTCCCGGCACAACAACAAGGTACCAACGTTCATGGCACGGTCTCAAGATCCCAGAGCTCTGGCGGCAGACGCCTTAGTTCAGGATTGGTCGCAGTTTCAGCTCCCTTATGTGTTTCCTCCGCTGGCACTGTTGCCCAGAGTGTTACGCAAGATCAGGGCCGACTGCCGCCGCGCCATCCTCGTCGCTCCAGACTGGCCGAGGAGGTCGTGGTACCCGGATCTGTGGCATCTCACGGTCGGCCAACCGTGGGCACTACCAGACCGACCAGACTTGCTGTCTCAAGGGCCGTTTTTCCATCTGAATTCTGCGGCCCTCAACCTGACTGTGTGGCCATTGAGTCCTGGATCCTAGCGTCTTCAGGGTTATCTCAAGAAGTCATTGCCACTATGAGACAGGCTAGGAAACCAACGTCCGCCAAGATTTATCACAGGACGTGGAAAATTTTCCTGTCGTGGTGCTCTGCTCAGGGTTTTTCTCCCTGGCCATTTGCATTACCTACTTTTCTGTCCTTCCTTCAATCTGGACGGGAAAAGGGTTTGTCGCTCGGTTCCCTTAAGGGACAAGTTTCAGCGCTCTCTGTGTTTTTCCAGAAGCGCCTAGCTAGACTTCCACAGGTACGCACGTTCCTGCAGGGTGTTTGTCACATCGTTCCACCTTACAAGCGGCCGTTAGAACCCTGGGATCTAAACAGGGTGCTGATGGTTCTTCAGAAACCACCATTCGAGCCAATGAGAGATATTTCTCTCTCACGCCTTTCGCAGAAAGTGGTTTTTCTAGTAGCAGTCACTTCACTTCGGAGAGTGTCTGAGCTAGCAGCGTTGTCGCGCAAAGCCCCTTTTCTGGTTTTTCACCAGGACAAGGTGGTTCTATGTCCGCTTCCGGAGTTTCTCCCTAAGGTGGTATCCCCCTTTCATCTCAATCAGGATATTTCCTTACCCTCTATTTATCCTCATCCAGTTCACCAATGTGAAAAGGATTTGCACTTGTTAGATCTGGTGAGAGCACTCAGACTCTACATTTCTCGTACGGCGCCCCTGCGCCGCTCGGATGCACTCTTTGTCCTTGTCGCTGGCCAGCGTAAAGGGTCACAGGCTTCCAAATCAACCCTGGCTCGGTGGATCAAGGAGCCAATTATCGAAGCTTACCGTTCGGCTGGGCTTCCGGTTCCCTCAGGGCTGAAGGCCCATTCTACCAGAGCCGTGGGAGCGTCCTGGGCTTTGAGGCACCAGGCTGCGGCTCAACAGGTGTGTCAGGCGGCTACCTGGTCGAGCCTGCACACGTTCACGAAGCACTATCAGGTGCATACCTATGCTGCGGCGGATGCCAGCCTAGGTGGACGAGTCCTTCAGGCGGCGGTTGCCCACCTGTAGGAAAGGGCCGTTTTACGGCTCTCTTACGAGGTATTATTTTACCCACCCAGGGACTGCTTTTGGACGTCCCAATTGTCTGGGTCTCCCAATAGAGCGAAAAAGAAGGGAATTTTGTTTACTTACCGTAAATTCCTTTTCTTCTAGCTCTAATTGGGAGACCCAGCACCCGCCCCTGTTTTTTTGTGTACACATGTTGTTCATGTTGAATGGTTTCAGTTCTCCGAGTTTCCTTCGGATTGAAGTTAAACCAGTTTATAATTATTTTTTCCTCCTTCTTGCTTTTGCACCAAAACTGAGCAGCCCGTGGGAGCACGGGGGGTGTATTGGCAGAAGGGGAGGGGCCTAACACTTTTAAGTGTAGTACTTTGTGCGGCCTCCGGAGGCATAGCCTATACACCCAATTGTCTGGGTCTCCCAATTAGAGCTAGAAGAAAAGGAATTTACGGTAAGTAAACAAAATTCCCTTCTTTTTGCTGCATTTTTTCCCCCTGAGTTTTATGCAAATTAAAAGATGTGTTTTACAGTAACGGCAAAAGCAAAGAGATTTCAGAAATCTCATACACACACTTGCTCTTTTTTTCCTCATTGAAATGAAAACTGCTGCGTTTTTTTAAAGAATCAGAATGTCAATTCTTTCAGCGTTTTTGCAGCTTTTTTTCACTATTGAAAGTAGAGTGCAAAAATGCAACTGCCCTTTTTTAGCTGCCCTTTTTTAGCTGCCCTTTTTTAGCTGCCACTGTTTAGCTGCCCTTTTTTTTTTTTGCTGCTTTTGGGGTGAATGAAACTAATTATAAACATATACTATAGACAAATGACACCAAAACACATAAATGCAGCAAAACCTGCTTTTTTGGAAGAAACTTTATTGCAGAAAAAGTCACAAAAAAGCATATCATTAACTGTCATTGTAACCTTATCTCAAATGTTCTTGTCTGTTACTGAAAGGACAGGAAGTAGGTGTTATTATTATTATTATTATTATTAATACTAAAAGCCCCAGTGTGAAAATTTCAAAATTACTAATTGTGTTTTTGTAAGATCAGAATTAAAAAAATTCATGTAGCACAAAAACCTGAATTAAACAAGAAGTAATTTTCTCATTACACACTCCCTTTAAGGCAATCTTTTTGTTTAACAGATGAGGACAGTAGTTCATTTTAGTTGATCATCATAAATATTTCTTATGTGAGAATCACCCAGTTTGAGCCATTATGTAGCACTCGAAAGATTTTGCTTTGCCTTTGCTTTTCCACCACATAAGAATGCGGGGAAACTACAATATATGCTTTCCTTAACCAAGAATCGGCAAAAACATTAGTGCATGCCCTCATCATCTCCCGCCTCGACTACTGCAACCTCCTGCTCTCTGGCCCCCCTTCCAACACTCTTGCACCCCTCCAATCTATCCTAAACTCTGCAGCCTGCTTAATCCACCTCTCCCCCCGCTATTTCCCAGCCTCGCCACTCTGCCAATCCCTTCACTGGCTTCCCATTACCCAACGACTCCAGTTCAAAACGTTAATCATGACCTACAAAGCCATCCACAACCTGTCTCCTCCTTATATCTGTGACCTAGTCTCCCGGTACCTACCTGCACGCAACCTCCGATCCTCACAAGATCTCCTTCTCTACTCCTCTCTTATCTCCTCTTCCCACAATCGCGTACAAGATTTCTCCCGTGCCTCCTCCATACTCTGGAATGCTCTACCTCAGCATATCACTCTCCCGTACCGTGGAAAGCTTCAAGAGGAACCTGAAGACCCATCTCTTCCAACAAGCCTACAACCTACAATAACCCTCAGTCCAGCACACCACTGCGCAACCAGCTCTATCCTCACCTATTGTACCATCACCCATTCCCTGTAGACTGTGAGCCCTCGCGGGCAGGGTCCTCTCCCCTCCTGTACCAGTCTGTTTTGTATTGTTGTTGATTGTTGTACGTATACCCCTCTTTCACTTGTAAAGCGCCATGGAATAAATGGCGCTATAATAATAAATAATATATCACTGGTTTGCAGGAACGTCATAAACTCTTATCAGTAGAAAATAAAGATGAGCTGTAACTTCCAAGATGAAGTTAAAACTCCTTTTCTTTGTGCATTTTATTATAAGGTTACATGCATGGTTACATATAGACCTGCAGACACTATTCCAGCTCTATGCGCCATTAATCGTAGTGATATTCTGCATCTTAGAAGTTTCAGCTCATCTTCATTTTTTACTGTTAAATATTCCTCTTTTGGCCGGCAGTGGAGCACGTTACCTGCAGTGAAGAGGTTGCTGCAATTAGCGGTGAGTACAGACTTCTAAAAACTTTTTTTTACGAAGGTTATAAATACACAACATTAAAATTGCAACACAAAGAAAATGTATTCATGGAGTTATAGAATCACGGGATAGATAGATAGTAATGGAAGCTGGAATTGAGGTTGGCCCTCTTTAATCTCTGGCTGTAATCGTGTCATCGTTGGTTGCAGACTACTTGGACAGCGTCATGAAGAGGTCTTCACGAGTGAACGTCACACTGGTCCTACTCCCAGGATTATGAGGCGGGGTGACGTAGTGTACAGTAGTCTGACCCCTTCTTTCTTTATTCCAGGTGCGTTAACATATGAAAGTTACATTGATTTGATTGTGGAACTAGTGGTGCGGCCATGTCAACAAATAGGACTAGGAACTGTTTTGCGTGGCCTAAACATGCTCCCATAGCTACAGTGTATCTGGACTTGTGTCCCATCTAGCATGTCATTGGTCAGCATTTGCACAGGGAGCTGCCAGCATCGGATCTTGATGATTTGGTCAAGACACTGCTGCAATTGGCTGAAGCTGCACCCCACAAACTCTCTGCCCTGCTGCTATTGGTTGAAGCTGCACCCAACAGACGCCCTACTGCAATTGGCTGAAGCTGCACCCAACAGACGCCCTACTGCAATTGGCTGAAGCTGCACCCAACAGACGCCCTACTGCAATTGGCTGAAGCTGCACCCAACAGACGCCCTGCTGCAGTTGGCTGAAGCTACCCCACAGACTCCCTGCCCTGCTGCAATTAGCTGAAGCTGAACCCCACTGACTCCCTGCCCTGCTGCAATTGGCTGAAGCTTCACCTCAGACACCCTGCCCTGCTGCAATTGGCTGAAGCTGCACCTCACTCCCTGCCTTGCTGCAGTTGGCTGAAGCTTCACCCCACAGACTCCCTGCCCTGCTGCAATTGGCTGAAGCTGCACCCCACTGACTCCCTCCCCTGCTTCAATTGGCTGAAGCTTCACCTCACTTACTCCCTGCCCTGCTGCTATGGCTGCACCCACTCTATGCACTCTGCACATAACACTGGTAACCCTTTGAGTTCTCTGTTTTCATTGCATTTAAACCAGAAAATAAGAAACATGAAGTCCATTTGGAAATATTGAAGGGAGCTCTCAGTATCCCCAGTATGTGCAGAGTGACTGTAGGGGCAGACAGAGCAGGAAGTCTAAGGTGCAACATCAGCCAATAGCTGCAAGGCAGGAAGTGACATCAATGGACTGCTATTTCATGTACAGTGTGTGCAGAATTATTAGGCAAATGAGTGTTTTGATCACATGATACGTTTTATACATGTCGTCCTACTCCAAGCTGTATAGGCTGAGAGCCAACTACCAATTAAGTAAATCAGGTGATGTGCATCTCTGTAATGAGGAGGGGTGCGGTGTAATGACATCAAAACCCTATATAAGGTCTGCTTAATTATTAGGCAACTTCCTTTCCTTTAGCAAAATGGGTCAGAAGAGAGATTTGGTGGGCTCTGAAAAGTCCAAAATTGTGAGATGTCTTGCAGAGGGATGCAGCAGTCATGAAATTGCCAAACTTGTGAAGCGTGATCACCGAACAATCAAGCGTTTCATGGCAAATAGCCAACAGGGTCGCAAGAAGCGTGTTGAGCAAAAAAGGCGCAAAATAACTGCCCATGAATTGAGGAAAATCAAGCATGAAGCTGCCAAGATGCCATTTGCCACCAGTTTGGCCATATTTCAGAGCTGCAATGCTACTGGTTTATCAAAAAGCACAAGGTGTGCCATACTCAGGGACATGGCCAAGGTAAGGAAGGCTGAAAAACAACCACCTCTGAACAAGAAACATAAGATAAAACGTCAAGACTGATTTTTCAAAGGTTTTATGGACTGATGAAATGGAGTGACTCTTGATGGGCCAGATGGATGGGCCAGAGGCTGGATCAGTAAAGGGCAGAGAGCTCCACTCCGACTCAGACGCCAGCAAGGTGGAGGTGGAGTACTGGTATGGGCTGGTATCATCAAAGATGAACTTGTGGGACCTTTTCGGGTTGAGGATGGAGTGAAGCTCAACTCCCAGACCTACTACCAGTTTCTGGAAGACAACTTCTTCAAGCAGTGGTACAGGAAGAAGTCGGTATCGTTCAAGAAAAACATGATTTTCATGCAGGACAATGCTCCATCACATGCATCCAACTACTCCACAGCGTTGCTGGCCAGTAAAGGTCTAAAAGATGGAAAAATAATGACATGGCCCCCTTGTTCACCTGATCTGAACCCCATAGAGAATCTGTGGTCCCTCATAAAATGTGAGATCTACAGGAAGGGAAAACAGTACACCTCTCAGAACAGTGTCTGGAGGCTGTGGTGGCTGCTGCACGCAATGTGGAACGTAAACAGATCAAGCAACTGACAGAAGCTATGGATGGTCGGCTGCTGAGTGTCATCAGAAAGAAAGGTGGCTATATTGGTCACTAATTTTTTGGGGTTTTGTTTTTGCATGTCAAATGTTTATTTCTAAATTTTGTGCAGTTATATTGGTTTACCTGGTGAAAATAAACAAGTGAGATGGGAATATATTTGTTTTTTATTACGTTGCCTAATAATTCTGCACAGTAATAGTTAAAAGCCTTTTTGAAGGAAAAAAAAAAAATCGATCAGGTCAGGAATGGCCGGATTTATTCTGATCTTATTTCTACTGCTTTTCTTGAGTATTTTTTTCATTTAATTTTTTTTTTAATATATATATATATATATATGTATATACATATATGTATATATGTGTGTGTGTGTGTGTGTGTGTGTATATGTATGTATATATATATATATATATGTATATGTGTATATATATATATATATATATATATATATATATATATATATATATATATATATATATATATATATATATATATAATATATATATATATATATGTGTATATGTATATATGTGTATATGTATATATGTGTATATGTATATATGTGTATATGTATATATATATATATATATATGTATGTATATATATATGTGTGTATATATATATGTGTGTATATGTGTATATATATATATATATGTATATATAATTATAAATAAAAGTCCACCATACAGTTCTAAACATATGGACCATTTTATTTGGTGCTAATTTATTTTTTTACTTAGGCGGTGGTGCTCACAGGCTTCTTTGGGGGAGTGACTTTAGGCTCTTTTGTATAATTACACTATGAGCTTGCCCCCTTGGTAATAAAAAAAAACAAAAACATAAAAATTAGCACTTAATAAAAATGGCCATATCTGCTACCATATGGCATAGAAAAACAACAAAAAAATACTCGAGTAGAGAGCGTAAAATAAAAAACAAACTGACCATCTTCACCTGGTTATAGGTGATGGGATGCTTAAAAAATAATTATTAATAATAATAATAATAATTACCAGCCCTCTCGTGCCTTTTGTAAGTGAAATTTATTTAATGAAACAAATTGCTCTATGTTTTACTTTAGAGCACCTGCAAATGTAGAAAAGCATAATCTTGGTTTCCTCATCCTCCACGTCCTTTGTTGGGCATACCAGTGCAATATGTCTAGGGACTGTACTGACTCTTATGGTTTGCAACTTCAATCAACTCATTTTAAGTGGGTGGTTCCCCTTCATAAGCAACTGACAGCACTATAGGTGCAGGAACTTTTATTGTTTGTTTTTTTTACTTTCCCAGCATTTCTGCTATTGTCCACTGGTTTGCATCCTCTGTACTGAAAACCCAACCTCGCTGTAATCCGTTATGACATTTCTTTGACTAGAGATGGATTACACTTGACAGCAGACAGTGGGTAACAAGTTACACAGGGGCGGCGCCTAGTGGCCGGAGCTTTGGAGAGATTTTTTTTAGGGTTAAGTCAACATTTTTAAAAGTGATTTACAGACAGATATGATAACTAGATAGTCACATGAGATCACTTGAATGTAGAAGGACCATTTAAGACCCTGTGACTCAGCAGCGATCTCGCTATGTGAGAAGTACCCCTGAGTCACAGGTTTTGTGACGTACCAGTGACCTCATTAGCGATCTCGCTTTGTGTGTGACACTAAGCAGCGACCTGGCCCCTGCTGTGAAATCGCTGATCGTTACACACTGTTCTGGTTCATTTTTTTGCTTGCTGGTCTCCCGCTGTGCAGCACACATTGGCGTGTTTGACGGCGGTAGACCAACGAGCACAGTGTCTGTAGCGTACACTGGTAACCAGGGTAAATATCTGGTAACTAAGCAAAGCACTTTGCTTGGTTACCCGATATTTACCCTGGTTACCAGCGTACATCTCTTAGCGCTGGCTCCCTGCACACGTAACCAGGCTACACATCGGGTTAAGCAAAGCGCTTTGCTTGGTTACCCGATATTTACCCTGGCTAAGTGTGCAGGGAGCTAGCGCTAAGCGGTGTACGCTGGTAACCAGGGTAAATATCAGGTAACCAAGCAAAGCGCTTTGCTTAGTTTCCCGATATTTACCCTGGTTACCAAGCGCAGAGTCGCTGGTGAGATCTGACTGACTGTTTTATCAGGTCATATCGTGGTCGGAATCACTGGTACGCCGTTTAGCGAGACAGTACCCTAAGGCCCGATACATTTGATAGTACCATCCTAACCACTGATTCTGAACTATAATATCAAGAATTATGAAAATAATATATTCTTTAGATTGCAGCGGCGTGACGTCGCTGCAGAATGAGGCACATATTGCTGCAAAGTATTTATACATAATCCAAGCCTGACCATGAAGAGCAACAATAAATGGACCCGGCCAACGTGGCGTCAGCTAGCAACACCAGTGAGGAAAGTATGTCATCTGCCTGTATGAAGGAAAAGTCACATATGATGAGATAAAGTACAACAAATCCAAGAAATCATGAGCCTGTGCAGACTCCATGCATATGATAGTGACTGCGGACTCATCACAAACGTGGACAATACCTTTTAACCCCTTTATGACCAAGGAAAAATGTTAATGATGGCACCCCCCCAGAGATCCGGGCCCTGGGTGGCAGCGAAGCTTGCCCCATTGTAGTCCATACATATATAGCTCAAGAAAATAAAAGGGAACACACCCTACCACAGCCTAAATTTCAATGAATGAGATGTTCCAGTTGCAAATCTTCATTACGTAGTGGAATGCGTTGAGAACAATAAAACATAACAATGATCAATGTAAATCAAAATTAATATCCCATGGAGGTCTGGATTTGGAACGATACTCAAAATCAAAGTGGAAAATCAAATTACAGGCTGATCCAACTTCAGTGGAAAAGCCTCAAGACAAGGAAATGAGGCTCAATAGTGTGTGGCCTACACACCCCTGTATGACCTCCCTACAACGCCTGGGCATGCTCCTGATGAGGTTGCGGGTGGTCTCCTGAGGGATCTCCTCCCAGACCTTGATTAATGAATCGGTCAGCTCCTGGATAGTCTGTGGTGCAACGTGGTGTTGGTGAATGGAACAAGATATGATGTCCCAGATGTGCTCAAGGAGATTCAGGTCTGGGGAACAGGTGGGCCAGTCCATAGCATCAATGCCTTCATAATGTAGGAACTGCTGACACACTTGAGGGCTAACATTGTCCTGCATTTGAAGGAACCCAGGACTCACTGCACCTGCATATGGTCTCACAAGGGGTCTGATCCTGAAACCTAATAGCAGACAGGGTACCTTTGGCTAGCACATGCAGGGCTATGCGGCCCTCCAAAGAAATGCCACCACACACCATTACTGATCCACTACCAAACCAGTCATACTGGAGGATGTTACAGACAGCAGAACGTTCCCCATGGCGTCTCCATACTCTGTCACATGTGTTCAGTGTGAACACTGCTCTCATCAGTGAAGAGCACATGTCAAATCTGCTAATCTTGGTGTTCTCTGGCAAATGCCAATCGCCCTGCATGGTGTCAGGCTGTAAGCTCAACACCCACTTGTGTATGTCGGGCCCTCATGCCATCCTAATGGAGTGTTTCTGACAGTTTGAGCAGACACATGGATATTTGTGGCCTGCAGGGGGTCATTTTGCAGGGCTCTGGCAGTGCTTCTCCTTGCACAAAGGAGGAGGTAGTGGTCCTGCTGCTGGGTTGTTGCCCTCCTACGGGCCACCTCCACGTCTCATCGTGTACTCCTAGTATCTGCTCCTTGCCCTGGCAAACACAAATAACCTTCTTGCCACGTCTCGCATAGATGTGCCATCTGGATGAGCTGCACTACCTGAGCAATCTCTGTGGGTTGTAGACACCACCTCGAGCTACCTCCTGGGGGTGAAAGCAATGACAAAATAAAAAAGTGACCAATACAACAGCTAAAAAGGATGAGAAGAGAGAAATGGTCTGTGGTCTCCACCTGCAGAACCGCTCCTTTATAGGGGTGGTCTTGGTAATCACCCATTATAGCTTCCTGTTGTCTATGTTCTCGTTATTTTTTTTTTGAGCAGTGTAGATATGTTGTACTCCTTCCTCAGAGACTGTGCGGTTCTCTTATCCTCAAATTGACTACTAATGGAGGAGAATGTGACCAGACCTGTCCATCCGCCTCCTTCAAAGGAAAAACACAGCACATGGGAAAGTTGCGGAAGTTGATGGACAGGTCTGGCCACATGCCCCTCCACCTTCCTTCCAGGATACACAAACCAGTGAAGGAGGAGAACCTGTATTACTTGTATATTAGGAAGTGCCACAAAAACCACCCCACATCTTTTAACCTCTTCAACCCCAGCCTATTTTCAACCTTCCTAAGGCTACTTTCACACATCCGGTTTTTGCTCTGCGGCACAATACGGCACTCTGCAGAAAAACCGCAAGCGTTTTTTTTTGCCTCCGGTTGCGTTTTTTTTTGCATAGACTTACATTAGTGCCGTATTGTGCCACATGGGCTTGCGTTCGGTCCGGTTTTTGCCGCATGCGGCAGATTTAGCTGATGCCGCAGCCGGATGGAACGTTGCCTGCAACGTTTTTTGCTCCGGCAAAAAAAAAACGCATCACGCCGCATCCGGCCGCTGCGGCGCATTTTTCAATGCATGCCTATGGACGCCGGATGCGGCACGATGTGGAAAAAAACGCATCCGGCCGCCGCATGCGGTTTCTTCCACTGCGCATGCTCAGTAGCATGCCGCAACCGGAAAAAAAACTGACGGGCCGCATGTAAAAACTTTTGCAAAGGATGTGGTGTTTTCACCGCATCCGTTGCATAGGTTTCACAGCTGGATTGAGCCGCACTGCAAAAACCGGATGTGTGAAAGTAGCCTTACCAAGTTTTACACCTCTGACCAATGTTACTTTATGCGGTAAGAACTCTGAAATGCTTTAATGGATCCCTATGATTCTGAGATTATTTTTTTCGGGACATATTGTACTTCACATTGGTGGTAAATATTGGTTGTTATTTGTTTATGAAAATATGGAAACCGCAAGAAAAAATATTTGAAGATGTTCGCAATTTTCGAATTTCACATTTTTTGTGCCCTTAAACCAGAGTTATGTCACAATATAGTTTAATGAATAATATTTCCCACATATCTAATTTACACCAGCGTCATTTTTGAAACATAAACGTTTAAACCCTCCAACTTCCTTACAAAAAAAGTTATCAGCAATTTTTAATTTTTCCCAAAAATATACAAAACCAAATTTTTTAAGGAACCACGTCACGTTTGAAATAACTTTGAGGGACCTAGGTGACAGAAATATGCCCAAAAGTGATCAATTTTTGAAAACTGCACCCCTTAAAGTGCTCAAAACCACATCCAAGAAGATTATTAACCCTTTAGGTACTTCACGAGAATTAACGCAATCTGGAAGGAATAGATGAAAATATCACTTTCCCGCAAAAATATTACTTCAGCCCTTTTTTTTTTTTTTTCCCATTTTCACAAGGGTAACAGGAGGAAATGGACCACACAATTTGTTGTGCAATTACTCCTCAGTCCACAGATATGTGGTAGAAATCAACTGTTATGGTGCACAGTAGGGCTCAAAAGGGAAGGAGCGCCATTTGACTCTTGGAGTGCAAAATTGGCTGAAAAACTTTGCGTTTGGAGAGCCCCTGATGTGCTAAACAGTGGAAAACCCCCACATGTGACCCCCATTTTGGAAACTAGACCCATCAAAAATGTATCTAGATGTGTGGTGAGCACCTGGAACTCCCAGGTGCTTCACGGAATTTAAGGTTGAGCCGTGAAAATGAAAAAAATACATTTTGCTTTAACCCTTTTTGGTTTTTTTTGTTTTTTTCTTTCATTTTGACAAGGGTGACAGTAGAAAGTGGCCCATACAGTTTGTTGTTCAATTTCTCCTGAGGACACATAAAATGTAGGGGAAATCTATGGTTTAGGGCTTGAAAAGGATGGAGCGCTATTTGAATTTTGGAGCACAAAATTGTCTGGACTAGAGTGCAGACATTCGAAGAACCTCTGACATGCCAAAATAGCAAAAAAAAAACAAGTGAACCCATTCATGAAACTACAGATCTCAAGGAATTCATCTTGTGGTGTAGTGAGCAATTTGAACTCTGTTAGTCCATGGAATTGTATAACATTGGGCTGTGAAAATATAAAAGTACCAGTTTCCCATTAAATGTTGCTTTGGCCACAAAGTCTTAATTTTCAAAAAGGGTAATAGGAAAAAATGGACCATACAATTTGTCCTGAGTTTGCAAATTCATAATATGTGATCAAAAACGACTTTTGAGGCACAGTGCAAAGCTCAGAAGGGAAGGAGGGCCATATTGGAGTTCAGATTTAGATGGAATGGTTTGGGGGTGCCATGTTACATAGGCAGAGCGCCTGACATGCCAGAAAAGCAGAAACCCCCATAAGTGACCCCATTTTACAAACTACACCCCTCATTGAATTTATCTAGGGTTGCAGTGAGGTTATTGACACCATAATGAGCAACAAAATGTTATACCATTGGGCAAACAAGAACAAATAATTTCATTTTTTGATCTACTAAAATGTTGTTTGAATCCCAATTTTTTAATTCTATAAGAGCGAATAAGAAAAAAATGGACCTCCACAGTAAATTTTCCTGAGTGCACCAATACCCTCCATATAATCGGGAACTTTTTAGGTACAGTGCAAAGCTGAGAAGGAAAGGAGCCCCATATTAGACTTCAGATGTTGCTGAAATGGTTTGCGGGTGTCATGTCACATTGGCAAGAGCCCCTGAGCTGCCAAAACAGCAGAAATCCCCCACAAGTGAGCCATTTTACAAACTGCAACCACTTCATCTAGGGGGCAGTGAGCATATTGACACTACAGGTGTGTCACAAAATTTTATACTATTGGTTGATGAAGAAAAAATAATTACATTTTTACCACTAACATGTTGTTTTAGCAACAGGTTTCCAAGTTTCAGAAGGGGAATATATAAAAAAGGCCCCATAATGTGTTACAATGTCTCTGAAACATGGCAATACACCATAAGTTAAAGTACCGTACTGTGGCCACACTACAGGGCTTTGGAGGGAAATTAGCACTTTGGTGCACGGATTTTCCTACAGTAGTTTGTGGACTCCATTTGCAGATCCGACAAGTCCCAGAACAGCAGAAACCCCCTCAAGTGACCACATTTTGAAAATTACACCCCTCTGGGAGTTCATCTATGGGTGTAGTGATGATATTGTCTCTGGAAAAGACCCATGGAGTCAATGCAGTGAATGTTGCAGAATTAAAAATTTTAAACAAGTCCTTGTCGTGCCCAGTACATTGTAGTGCACATACATTGTGTCAAGCTTGTGCTTCTGGAGACACACACCCCGTAAATTTGAAGTGGGTTCTCCTCACTACAACAATGCCAAACATGTGAACGTTAGCTTTGGTTTAAGCACATTGTGTCCCACAGAAGGGAGGGGGACATTTGGATTTGGGAGCATAGAATTTCCTGCATTCGATTTGTGGTGGGGTTGGGGGGAGGGGGGGGAGGCATAGCACTTTTCTAGAGATTTTGTGCTAATAGTAACGTAGGAGCCCTCTCTATAGTTCCGTTAACAGATGACGGACCTGAGTGGGACTTTGTGTTTTTCAGGGTTGAGTTAAATGCTATTTGGTGGCAATTTGGGTACAGAACATTTTGAAGCAGTTAACATTTATCCTGTGTTCTATGCTGAGCGCTTACATCAGGGTTTCCATCAACATCTCCGAAATACGTAATTCAGGTGAAACCCCCAACAGATCCATTCACTAATGAGGCAGCAGAGTTACTCCAGACTCTGGCCTCTGTTCAGCAGTGTCTTTCTTTTCAAAAGTTGCACAAAACTGTTGATAACCGCACTTTTGTGCACGTCTAAAAAGATGAACACCGCCGCACCACAGGCCAGACGTCAGGTCGAAGTGACTCCCTATGCCTCATTACAGTGAATTTTCTGTTGGGAATTGTGTCTGAATTACATTTTTCAGAGATTTCCACATAATCCCTGGTGTACGGACTCAGCGTAGAGCGCCGTACTGCGATCTCTACAAGGCAGAATAAACCAACTATAGTTGAAGAATTGGCTTTAATTATTTATTTGTTACGCCGTTCACCTTGCGGTATTGGTGATTAGATGGGTTTATTTCTCCGGTCAGTACGATTACAGTGATGCCAGATTTATATAGTTTTTTTTTTTTCTAGGTTTGGCGCTTTTACACCTAAAATACAATTTTATAGAAAAAAAACTTTTTGCAGTGCTGTATTCTGAGAGCTATAGCTTTTGTTTTGTTTTGGGGTTTTTTTGGGGTTATGGAACTGCATTGAGGCTTGCTTTTTGCGGGACAAGATGTTTTCAGCAGTACCATTTTAATTCACGTATGACTCTTTGATTGTATTCCATTCCATGTTTTTGTCAGCTGTATGATGAAAATACGTAGTTTTTGCTACTTTTTTTTTATTATATTATAGTGTTCCCTAAAGGGGTTAACTAGTGGGACAGTTATAAATTGACTCGATACCAAATGTGTATTTATTTATTTATTTTTTTTACATAAATATGTATATTTATTGGGGGGGTTTTTTTTCATTTTTTTTTTATTTATTAACCTATTTATTTTTAGGGTTTTGTTTTACTTAGTCTTTTATATGGGACATTACCTTTTATTGACCCGAACGCTGATATAGTGTATTGCAATACAGTATACTGTCAATGCAGCACTCACAGAAGCATCTGGGATCATGCTCAAGGCATGATCCCCGAGGCTTTCCGTTAGCTCAATGACCTGGAGATTGTCATGATGACCTTGGGCCACCATGGCAATGATCAGGCCCCTGCGATGACGTTGCCAGGAAAAGGAAATGTGATATCTCTCCTAAATCGCGAAATGCTGCATTTGATATAGATCGTGACATTTAGGGACATAAACAGGAAAGGACAGCACAGAAACCGTACCTCCTGTGACAGGCAGGGCTTGTCTGTCATGTAAGCCGATTGCCAGGAAGTACTGGTTACATCCAAGGTCAGGAAGACCCCCGACAAGCAGACCGTACCCAGTACCTCCAAGGTCAGGAAGGAGTTAACATTCTGAGTAGTGGTTGACAGTTCAACTGGAACAATGTGGACTTGACAGGAGCCAATGAGGCCATCTTTAAAGGTAGAGCACCAAGAGTATAATGCCTTTACATATGGTTGCCATTAATTGTACTAACGGGTGTGGTCAGTAAAAATGGGTGTAGTCAGCAGAATGGGTGCTGCATAAAATCATAATTTCCGAATACAAAGACCCTGTTGTTATAGAATGTAGATCCCACCCTGACGTAACTTTTGTGACATAAATTATAATGAATTGGTTTCTCAAAAATGTTCTCCACCAGACTCCCCACAACCCCCCCTCCTCCCGCCCCGACACTTTTCAAAAGGTTTGCAGAACTTCTGCCCCCAACTGTGTAATAAAGCGGGGCCCTTTGTCTTTAAATATTTCCTGTATTGGTTAACTTTTTTTTTTTTTTTTAACTAACTGGGGGACTAAACTCGTTTAAAAATTATTAAATTATTTGTTCTACAGCTAATTACTGAGAAACGGGGACATGTTTTTGGAAGCAGAAGACATTTTGTATAAGCCACATGTTCTATAGTGGAAAGGGAGCCCGAGACTCGGGATTTTCTAGGTCATAACATTTAGGTCAACCCGATTTAGGGCTGGACTGGGACTGAAATTCAGCCCCTGGCATTTGAAAGCACACTGGCCATTGCTGCCTCCCTTTCCACACATTGGGGGTCTCTACTGCGAGATGGAAGAACATAATTTCACCATAAACCGGCCACAACCAGGTGCTTCCCGCAAGATTTCACACATAAGAGTGAAAATAATTCTCAGAAGAGCCCATCTCCTTCAAATAGTCATGTGACCCATCAGCTTCTGCTGGTAAAAGAATTCCGTTCAGCCGACTGTGTGGAAGGAGCTGTTGAAATACTGACTGTTGCCTAGCTAGCTATAACCTTGGAGTCTGACTTCAGCCGTGAAGTTGCTGTTACACTTTTTCCTTCGGCTGTCTTTCCTTACCTTTGTGTTTATTAGTGCAGTGGTGAGACTAGCGCTCTTGACGGCCTACTCACTAGTCAGGGTGAGTTTAGGGAAAGCAAGGGCCAAGGTTTCTGATTGGCAATGTGGTGACAGAACCTATATAGGTAATGCAATGCATCACAGTGTACAGTTGCAGGTGAGTGCAGGAGGTGTCCCATCACCCCTCTACGTAGTGCCAGGGCCCACTGTTGTTTTAATGTCCTTTTGTGCACCCTTGTTTGTTGTGTTGTACGGCGGACATCTGTAGGTCCGTGCGCAATTGTCTTAGTGTTTATTCAAACATGTCAGTCCGAGCGTGACAAAAGCAGGTTCAAGAGTTTGTTTAAGTTTGCTCAAAAACATTTAGACAAGTCTGCGAAATACTGAGAGAATATAGTCTGGTCAGACGAGACCAAAATTGAAATCTATGGATGCCATGATACACACCATCTTTGGATGCCAAAAGGCAAATCACGCCAAAACCATCAACAACAGTGAAGTGTGGAGGTGGGAACTACAGATGAGCAAACCTTTCAAGGTTCAATTCGGCTCGCCGATTTTACCATTGTTCGACAAACCGTTCAATGAAGATATCCGAACTCCATTGAATTCAATGGGAGGAAAAAACCAAAGGCATAGACAACTCCTTCAAGGAGACCCAAAATCTGCCAAAACAAATCAAACCATTTTACAATGGAGCCCCACTGTTAAGGCACAACCATTAGCTTTCTAGACTACATAAGAAATACTGAGGTGGATGCGTCACCAGTGTAGGCCTGCTGTTTTGAGAGCCCTCATGCAACAGCTCAAACTGCTTTTTCTGAGCAGCCACACTGAGGTGTCACCAATATTCGCTTCACAGACTGGTATTGCTAGACACATTTAAAGATGGTAAGAGAGCTAGATAAATGACAGGTATCTGCATGCCTGCCAGTTTGGGAGCCCTACTGCTACAGGCAAGACACAACAAGGAGACTCAACTAGGAGTCCTCCTCCCCATTCCCGAAAATTAGGGGCAGACACCAGGAAAGTGGTATCAATTGCCCCAGAGTACAACTGGTATAATGGTGCAGCATGGATGCAAGGGACAGGGCCTGGGTCAGGGTTCGGCCCAGAATTCCTACCTTAAACAGTGATCAGTAATAGGTAGATGAGTGACAGGTGTAGGCCTAATGCCACTACAGGCAACACACAACATGGAGACCCAACTTGGAGTCTCCACATTTAAAAAATAAAAAATTGAGCACATTCATTACTAAAGTGGCATCAATTTCCCCAAAGAACAAGTAGTATAATGGTGCAGCATGGATATATGGGACAGGGCTTGGCCCAGCATTTCTATCTACCTTAATCATTGATCAATAACAGGTGGATGAGTGACAGGTGCAAGCCTTGTGCTCTGAGACCCCTGCCACAACAGGCAACACACAACATGGAAACCCAACTTGGAGTCTCCATATTTAAAAAAATAAAATACATGTGTGTGTAAATAAATATATATATATATATATATATATATATATATATATATGTCATATGAAAAAGTTTGGGCACCCCTATTAATGTTAACCTTTTTTCTTTATAACAATTTGGGTTTTTGCAATGTCTATTTCACTTTCATCTATATATATAATTGCCTTATTCTGTCTGTCTGTCTGTCTTGCTCCAAAATTGTGTCACCGTGACAGTGTCACCGTGACAGTGTCGGTAGAGTGACAACTGTCGGATTGGCTGCTGGGCTCGGCCTGGCCCCGCCCCCCCACGGATTGGCCGCTCGCCTCGGTCTGGCCCCGCCCCCCGCATGGATTAGCCGCTCGCCCCGACCCTCCGCACGCATCGCCCGCTCCAGCGTACACCGGCTCCCAGTACACATGTGCAGGGAGCCGGCATACGCTGATGCCTCGCCCGCTCAGCCCTGCTCCAGCGTACACCGGCTCCCGGTACACATGTGCAGGGAGCCGGCATATGCTGACGCCTCGCCCGCTCAGCCCCGCTCCAGCGTACACCGCCTCCCAGTACACGTGCAGGGAGCCGGCACACGCTGATGCCTCGCCCGCTCAGCCCTGCTCCAGCGTACACCGGCTCCCGGTACACATGTGCAGGGAGCCGGCATACGCTGACGCCTCGCCCGCTCAGCCCCGCTCCAGCGTACACCGCCTCCCAGTACACATGTGCAGGGAGCCGGCATACGCTGACGCCTCGCCCCCGCCACACGTTGGCACGCTCGGCCCCGCTGGGATCGTGACCGAGCCGGTGTACGCTGGTAACCATGATACACATCGCGTAACTATAGGAAGCGCTTCCCTTAGTTACCCGATGTGTATCATGGTTACCAGCGTACACCGGCTCCCGGTACACATGTGCAGGGAGCTGGCATACGCTGACTCCTCGCCCGCTCAGCCCCGCCCCCGGCACACGTTGCCACGCTCGGACCCGCCCCCGGCGGCTCCAGCATGGGGGATGGAGCACGATGGGGGGTGTGCAGCATGGAGGATGGAGCACGATGGGGGGTGTGCAGCATGGAGCATGGAGCACGATGGGGGGTGCGCAGCATGGGGGATGGAGCACGATGGGGGGTGCGCAGCATGGGGGACGGAGCACGATGGGGGTGCGCAGCATGGAGGATGGAGCACAATGGGGGGTGCGCAGCATGGGGGATGGCGCACGATGGGGGGGTGCGCAGCATGGGGGATGGCGCACGATGGGGGGGTGCGCAGCATGTCGGATGGAGCACGATGGGGGGGTGTGCAGCATGTCGGATGGAGCACGATGGGGGGTGCGCAGCATGGGGGATAGAGCACGATGGGGGTGCACACCTCCCCCCAAAACACACACACCGCCACACGCGCACCGCACAACACACCACACACACACACACTGGGAACCACAAACACCGCCCTACACAGACACCCACACACACACACACACACACAACACCCAAACACCTCGGCATACATAAATATACGCACATACCGCACAACACACACTGCACAAAACATACCTCCCCTCAAAACACACACACCGCCACACGCGCACCGCACAACACACCACACACACACACACTGGGAACCACAAACACCGCCCTACACAGACACCCACACACACACACACACACACACACACACAACACCCAAACACCTCGGCATACATAAATATACGCACATACCGCACAACACACACTGCACAAAACATACCTCCCCCCAAAACACACACACATAATGCTGCAGACACACAGCGCTCCACAAACAACGCAACACACATACAACACCGCTCTCACACACCCCCACCCAGACAACACACAGAACATTTACAGCGCCCTACACAAACACTTGGTAACTACACACAGCATCTATATCTATATATCATATATATATATATATATATATATATATATATATATATATATATATATACTAGAAGGTGGCCCGATTCTACGCATCGGGTATTCTAGAATTTACGTATTGTGTAGTTCATGTATGATTTTTGTTATATATATATATATAGATGTTGTTGTGTGTAGTTACCAAGTGTTTGTGTAGGGCGCTGTACATGTTCTGAGTGTCGCGGGGGGTGAGAGCGGTGTTGTATGTGTTGCGTGTGTTGCGTTGTTTGTGGAGCGCTGTGTGTCTGTAGCGTTGTGTGTGTGTGTGTGTGTTGTGCGGTTTGTGTGGGTGTGGTGTGTTTTGGGGGGAGGTATGTTTTGAGCAATGTGTGTGTTGTGCAGTATGTGCGTATATTTGTGTGTGCAGCGTTGTCTGTGTGTGTGGGTGTCTGTGTAGGGCGTTGTTTGTGATTCCTAGTGTGTGTGTGTTGTGCAGTGCGCGTGTGTGTGTGTGTGTGTGTTGGGGGGAGGTGTGCACCTCCCATCGTGCTCCATCCCCCATGCTGCGCACCCCCCATCGTGCTGCATCCCCCATGCTGCGCACTCCCAAACGTGCTCCATCCGCCATGCTGCGCACTCCCCATCGTGCTCTATCCGCCATGCTGCACACTCCCAAACGTGCTCCATCCGCCATGCTGCGCACTCCCAAACGTGCTCCATCCGCCATGCTGCGCACCCCCTATCATGCTCCATCCGCCATGCTGCGCACTCCCAAACGTGCTCCACCCGCCATGCTGCGCACTCCCAAACGTGCTCCATCCGCCATGCTGCGCACTCCCAAACGTGCTCCATCCGCCATGCTGCGCACTCCCAAACGTGGTCCATCCGCCATGCTGCGCACTCCCAAACGTGCTCCATCCGCCATGCTGCGCACTCCCAAACGTGCTCCATCCGCCATACTGCGCACTCCCCATCGTGCACCATCCGGCATGCTGCGCACTCCCAAACGTGCTCCATCCGCCATGCTGCGCACTCCCAAACGTGCTCCATCCGCCATGCTGCACACTCCCAAACGTGCTCCATCCGCCATGCTGCGCACTCCCAAACGTGCTCCATCCGCCATGCTGCGCACTCCCAAACGTGCTCCATCCGCCATGCTGCGCACTCCCAAACGTGGTCCATCCGCCATGCTGCGCACTCCCAAACGTGCTCCATCCGCCATGCTGCGCACTCCCAAACGTGCTCCATCCGCCATACTGCGCACTCCCAAACGTGCTCCATCCGCCATACTGCGCACTCCCCATCGTGCACCATCCGGCATGCTGCGCACTCCCAAACGTGCTCCATCCGTCATGCTGCGCACTCCCAAACGTGCTCCATCCGTCATGCTGCGCACTCCCAAACGTGCTCCATCCGCCATGCTGCGCACTCCCAAACGTGCTCCATCCGCCATGCTGCGCACCCCCCATCATGCTCCATATCCGCTTGGGAGTGCGCAGCATGCCGGATGGTGCACGATGGGGAGTGCGCAGTATGGCGGATGGAGCACGTTTGGGAGTGCGCAGTATGGCGGATGGAGCACGTTTGGGAGTGCGCAGCATGGCGGATGGACCACGTTTGGGAGTGCGCAGCATGGCGGATGGACCACGTTTGGGAGTGCGCAGCATGGCGGATGGACCACGTTTGGGAGTGCGCAGCATGGGGGATGCAGCACGATGGGGAGTGCGCCGTATGGCGGATGGAGCACGTTTGTTCAGCCTCTCTCCTTCCAGCCTCCCTCAGCATCAGCCTTCCCCTCCCAGCCTTCCCCAAGATCAGCCTCTCTGCTCCCAGCCTCCTCCAGCACGCCGTGCTCCTCTGCCGACACTCACCCACACAACCGATCGCATCCACTCACCCACACAACCGATCGCATCCACTCACCCACACAACCGATCGCATCCACTCACCCACACAACCGATCGCATCCACTCACCCACACAACCGATCGCATCCACTCACCCACACAACCGATCGCATCCACTCACACACACAACCGATCGCATCCACTCACACACACAACCGATCGCATCCACTCACACACACAACCGATCGCATCCACTCACACACACACACAACCGATCGCATCCACTCACACACACAACCGATCGCATCCACTCACACACACCCGATCGCATACACTCACACACACAGACACTGACGATATTGCACATACGCGCTGATACTCACAACATCCGGGGATATCACATGCTTCTGGCCATGTGATCCTCCGTCAGGTCCTGGAAGCTCACAGCACAATATCGCCGCTGAGAAGCAAGCGATATCCCAGGATGTTGTGAGTATTTGGATGCGATGTGATGTGTGTGTGTGAGTGAGTGTGATCTGATTTGTGTGTGTATGTGTGTGTGTGTGTGTGTGTGTGTGTGTGTGTGTGTGTGTGTGTGTGTGTGTGTGCTGTTATGTTATGTATGTTCCGCAGCTGCAGGACCTTGATGTGTGGATGCGATGTGATGTGTGTGTGAGGTGTGTGTGAGAGTGAGTGTGAGCCGGTGTACACTGGTAACTATGATACACATCGGGTAACTAAGGGACCTTAGTTACCCGATGTGTATAATGGTTACCAGCTTTCACGGCCTCCGTTAAGATCCCAGCATCGCAAGGTTATGTCTGGCGCTGCCGGGATCGTGACGGAGCCGGTGTAGAAGCAAGCGATATCCCAGGATGTTGTGATGTGTGGATGTGATGTGATGTGTGAGGTGAGTGTGAGAGTGAGTGTGATCTGATGTGTGTGTGTACTCACCTGGGAATCGGAGCCCCGTGTCAGTTGGGCCACAGCGAGCGTGCATTGCGTGAGGGGGGCGGGGCCTGCAGAGAGCCGGGGCGAGAGGCCAATCCGTGTGGGGGGGCGGGGCCATGGCGAGCCCAGCGGCCAATCAGCTTTGTGTCACCGTAAGGACACAATTTCGGAGCATGACAGACAGACAGACAGACAGACAGAATAAGGCAATTATAGATATATATATATATATATATATATATATATATCTATCTATCTATCTATCTAACAAAAATCATACATTAACTACACAATACGTAAATTCTAGAATATCCGATGCGTTAGAATCGGGCCACCTTCTAGTATATCTAATAAATGATGGACTCAGTAATATTTCTGGATTGAAATGAGGTTTATTGTACTAACAGAAAATGTGCAATCTGCATTTAAACAAAATTTGACAGGTGCAGAAGTATGGGCACCCTTATGAATTTCTTGATTTGAACACTCCTACCTACTTTTTACTGACTTACTAAAGCACTAAATTGGTTTTGTAACCTCATTCAGCTTTGAACTTCATAGGCAGGTGTATCCAATCATGAGAAAAGGTATTCAAGCTGGCCACTTGCAAGTTGTTCTCCTATTTGAATCTCCTATGAAGAGTGGCATCATGGGCTCCTCAAAACAACTCTCAAATAATCTGAAAACAAAGATTATTCAACATAGTTGTTCAGGGGAAGGTACAAAAAGTTGTCTCAGATTTAAACTGTCAGTTTCCACTGTGAGGAACATAGTAAGGAAATGGAAGAACACAGGTACAGTTCTTGTTAAGCCCAGAAGTGGCAGGCCAAGAAAAATATCAGAAAAGCAGAGAAGAAGAATGGTGAGAACAGTCAAGGACAATCCACAGACCACCTCCAAAGACCTGCAGCATCATCTTGCTGCAGATGGTGTCACTGTGCATCGGTCAACAATACAGCGCACATTGCACAAGGAGAAGCTGTATGGGAGAATGATGCGAAAGAAGCCGTTTCTGCAAGCACGCCACAGAGTCGCCTGAGGTATGCAAAAGCACATTTGGACAAGCCAGTTACATTTTGGAAGAAGGTCCTGTGGACTGATGAAACAAAGATTGAGTTGTTTGGTCATACAAAAAGGCGTTATGCATGAAGGCAAAAAAACACGGCATTCCAAGAAAAGCACTTGCTACCCACAGTAAAATTTGGTGGAGGTTCCATCATGCTTTGGGGCTGTGTGGCCAATGCCGGCACCGGGAATCTTGTTAAAGTTGAGGGTCACATGGATTCAACTCCGTATCAGCAGATTCTTGACAATAATGTGCAAGAATCAGTGATGAAGTTGAAGTTACGCAGGGGATGGATATTTCAGCAAGACAATGATCCAAAACACTGCTCCAAATCTACTCAGGCATTCATGCAGAGGAACAATTACAATGTTCTGGAATGGCCATTCCAGTCCCCAGACCTGAATATCATTGAACATCTGTGGGATGATGTGAAGTGGCTGTCCATGCTCGGCGACCATCAAACTTAACTGAACTGGAATTGTTTTGTAAACAGGAATGGTCAAATCTACCTTCATCCAGGATCCAGGAACTCATTAAAAGCTACAGGAAGCGACTAGAGGCTGCTATTTTTGCAAAAGGAGGATTAACAAAATATTAATGTCACTTTTATGTTGAGGTTCCCATACTTATGCACCTGTCAAATTTTGTTTAAATGCGGATTGCACATTTTCTGTTAGTACAATAAACCTCATTTCAATCCAGAAATATTACTCAGTCCATCAGTTATTAGATATATGAAACTGAAATAGCTGTTGCAGAAACCCAAATTGTTATAAAGAAAAAAGGTTAACATTAATAGGGGTGCCCAAACTTTTTCATATGACTGTGTGTGTATGTATATATATATATATATATATATATATATATATATATATATATATATATATATATATATTACATATACATACATATATATATTACATATACATGAGTTTGAACTTCACCATGTGTAAGCACTTGGCCACAGAAATGCTACCTTTCCGCCTGGTGGATACAATTTCCAAAAGCATATGGCCGTCAGTCTCCAGTACCAGTTGCCCAGTCACTATTACTTCTCTAATACCCTGTGCTACACAAGCATGTTGCAGAAAACATTATTATTATTTATCATTGTTATTGCGCCATTTATTCCATGGTGCATTACATGTGAAAAAGTGCTATACATAATAAGAACAAATACAATACCCAGGAACAATACATATAAGCCACAGACTGGTACAGGAGAAGAGAAGACCCTGTCCGCGAGGGCTCACAGTCTACAGGGGATGGCTGAGGATACAGTAGATGGGGCAGAGCTGGTCATGCAGCAGTAGAGTGAACTGAGGATTACTGCAGGTAGTAGGCTTGTCGGAAGAGGTGGGTTTTCAGGTTCCTTAGGAAAATTTCCATGGTAGGAGTCAGCAGGAGCGGAAAAGGGCTTGGATATGGTATCCATAATTTTTTTTAAATGTGGAGACTCCAAACTGGGTTTCCTTGTTGTTTGTTGGCTGAATTTGGCAGGTTTCTTAGAATACCATGTCTTCACCTCTCACTCATGCGCTGTTTATTTTCAGTGTTTAAGGTAAAAATTTTGGGCGAGGAACACTACGCCTATTCCCCCTTCCACCACGACCTCGATATTTCCCACTCATGTTTGTACCCTTCCCCTCTTTTAACCAGCTGTTTCATAACCCTGGGCCCACACCTGTCAGTCACCTATCACTAAATTAACAATCAGTATTTGCTAACATAGTGTGGCAAGACCACAGAATTATCAATCATTATTTATATGCTGAAATGTCTATTGGTGGCAGGCCGCAGGACCACAGATTTAACTATCAGAATTTAGATGCTGAAATTTCAATTGCTGGCATGAGCACAGATTTAGCAATCAGTATGTAAATGTTGAAATGTCTATTTGTGCCATGAGCACAGAGTTGTGAATTTGTATTTATCTGCAGTGATATTTTCTGCAGCAGCACGCTCCCCAATCTATAGTGGTCTCAAAATAGTGCCAACGCTGCATGTCCACTTCTTATATGCAGAGGGACATGTAACTTAAGCAGCCAATGACACATTCCCTTATGTCTGACTGTTGTGGATGGTTTCTGCACCTTCATTGGCTGCGAGAACATCGACACATTAAGTTAAGAAATAAAAAACAGTCGTCACTCCTCTGACCTCTTGCCAACCCCTCATCAAAAACCTCCCCCTACTCATCACATAGCACCATTATTTTAGCCAACGTGATAATAAGGTAGAAGAAAAACATTAGCGTAAATGCGAACAAAGGTCAAATTTTACTGATTTTGAGAAAAGTGTTCATGATTCCCAACCTGAAAGGGCAAGGCATGTGCAGAATTTGAGAATTGTGAACCCTTTTCGAACATGTTCGCTCATCTCTAGTTTGAACATCATGGTGTGGAGCCGCTGTTTTTCAGCATATGGCACTGGCAAACTTCCTATAAGGCCTCCTTCACACCTCTGAGTCTCCAGTATGTGTGGTGTCCGTTTTCACACATACTGAAGACGCGTTCACACGTTTACTAATTAAAGTCAATAGAGATCTTCACACCTCCTTGCTTTTTCAGGGACCCTGTGTCCACGTGAAACAGTGCGTGTCCGGGTGATTCACATAGAGAGAAGACAGTTTTTTTCTGACAGCACGAGTGAAATATGGACATTATATGGTGGGACACGTACTGTGTGACCAACATTCTGTGACCTTAGGTGATCTCAAGAGGTCATCACAGTTCAGTGCCACGGTTCTCACACAGCACAGTGTGAGAGCCGGCAGTGGCTGCTGATCTAGCCTGTTATGATCCGGAACCATGGAAGACCACCATAAATCATTGGTTAAAGGTGACAAGAGCATTGGCAACTAATCTGGCCGCCATCCCCTTACTAACCATCACAACTAGAAGTAGCCGAGGGGTGAACTAACATCCTGTGCACCGCGAACCCAGCTGGAGAACCAGCTATCCTAAAGGAAGGAAAGATGAATAACTCTCTGCCTCAGAAAATAGATTGCCAAATAATAGCAAGCCCCCCCCATTCAAAGACTGCAGCGATATAGGAAAACACAATACACAGATAGATGATAGGATTAGCAAAAGGTGAGGCCCTACTGACTAAATAGGACAGGAAAGGGACTGATGGTGGCCAGAGAAAAACCCTGCAAAAATCCAAAAAACCTGATAGTACAAAAAGCCCTCAGATCACTAGATCTGAACTCCATCCTATACCAGGCGCTCTTGTCATACCAATGAATAGAAAGCAGGAATCATTACAAATTCAAGAAGAAACAAACACATGGACTTATAGGAGCAATACTCCAAACATATCTGCAGGGAGCTTCCCAGCTAAGCAACTGAGAGGGAAGATCCCTGCATGCAAATAAACTGAAAACAACCACAGCAAATGACAAACTCCAATAAGAGATAAAAGAACCAAACAACAAATAAAGAGCAAAGCACTTATCTGGGGTAGATGTGGTGTGGAGCAGGATGAAGCAGGCTGGTGAACAAAGAACAACTGACAACCGGCATAGCCTGCTATCAGACCAGGGTTTAAATAAGCAGAGAGTTAATGCAAACGCCCATTGCTCAACACACCTGGTCTCTGACCAAACCATTCCTGGCCACAAGAGGGAGCCTCACAGCAGCCAAAGCATAACTGACATTCACAACACAGCCTATGGGGAACGTTCTGTTCTTCATAGGTTGAGACAGGGAGTGTAAGAACATCGTGGTACCTCCCTGTGGACATGTGGATTATTGCGGACTGGATTAGGGTTTTGATGGGAATAAATTGGTGAATTAGGGTGTCTCTTGTCTTTGTTCTTTAATAAGTTTCTCTTATTATGTCTTTCAGGTTCACTTTGGAGGGGTAGGACATTATATAGGTGTTTGACATCTGTCTATCTAGCATTTATCTATCTGGCTTTGCCTTTTTTTTTTTTACAAATAAAATACATTAATTTCAGTATCATGTATTTTTTTCTGCTATCTGTCACACAGATGACAAACGGACAACACACGGATTGCCATATGGATGTACAAAATGAGAACAGACCGTGCAGCATGTGCATTTTTTGTCCATGGACTTGTGAAGGAGGCCTAATTGAAGGAAGGATCAATGGACAAATGTACTGACATTCTTGATAAAAATCTGTTGCCATCTACCAGGATGATGAAGATCAAATGACTGTGGACATTTCAGCAAGACGATGACCCCAAACACACGGCCAAGGAAACTCTCAATTGCTTTCAGAGGAAAAAATAAATCTGCTAGAATGGCCGAGAACTTCAGGATTAAGTGTTTGAGAGTGTGGGAGAATGGACCAAAATCACACCTGAGCAATGCAGGCGACTATTTTGTCCATACAGGAGGTGTCTTGAAGCTTCATCACCATCAAAAGTTTTTGTAAGAAGTATTAAATGAATTTCAGTAAGTGAGTTCAATACTTTTCCCTGAGTCATTTCTCATTATTACATATAACTTAATTCATGGACATTTATTGCTTGATTTCTTTGCCTATGTGGATTGGATGGTTTGTTACCGACATTGGTGAGAAATTCATGTCAAATAGCACCTTTAGAAATATATTTAGAGAATTGGTGACATGTTCAATACTTATTTCCTCCGCTGTATGTTCTGGTTATTACAGCTCAGCGCACACCATATGCAATATAAAATATTATATATCACAAACAGGGCCGCCATCAGGGCATTAGTACCCTTACAAAACCTAAAATATGTAGCCCCAAGATACCAATAAATTGGGATACAAAGAGAAAGGACCACGAATAATCAAAGTGAAATACAAATATTACCTTGCGTCATGTCAGAGCAGGAATGGTGGATGTGTCCAGGCGTGGGGGCGGGGCCTCGACGCGCGTTTCACCAAAGACTTCGTCGAGGCCCCGCCCCCACGCCTGGACACATCCACCATTCCTGCTCTGACATGACGCAAGGTAATATTTGTTAACCTTTATGCCCCTTTTGCTATTGGGACTTCTGTGAGATTCTACAGATCTCCTCCATAAACTGGTAATTTTACACTGTCCCTATTTGACTTTCCACGGGCTATTATACACTCTGCATAATCCTTTATTATATTGCTGCCTGTCATCAGGTTTTGCCATCTGGTGGTTGGTCCTGGTATTGCTGTGGGTTGTTTCTGGCAGGCTTTTTCCATCTAGCCTGCAACTACTGTGTACCCTGTATCACCTTTATATTTAATAAAGTTTGTATTTCACTTTGATTATTCGTGGTCCTTTCTCTTTGTATCCCCACCTTTACTTAATTTATTGGTATCTTGGGGCTACATATTTTAGGTTTTATATTCTTGTGGACCCCTTTCCGGTCATAGGAAAGTTTGTTTAGGTTACATTAGTACCCTTACACCTGTAAAGGACCTGGAGAGCAGAAGGAGAGGGTCCAGACATGCTGACAGCCCAGGCCCCTCTGGGCCCCAGGGACATATCTAAAAGGGGTAGGCAGGCTCTGTAGGTGGGGAAGGGGGGGGCGCCATCAGGCCTCCTGATGCGGCGGTGTGCAGTGTCTCCCCTGTGGCTGCAGGGAGAGACATTGCAGGGAGTCGGACGCTCTCTCAGTCGCTGTCAAGCTGACAGCAGTTCATAGAAGATATTGCGCTGGCTCCCACTGATCAACTGTACTAGCGTCTTTTAGAAGGATGGGTGCACTGCTGACACAGTATGAGGAGTTAGTGGGGGAGGGGTGTGGACACAGTATAAGAAGTGAGAAGGGGATGGATACTGACACAGTATGAGGAGTTGGGGGGATGGGTGCTGTCACAGAATGGGGAATTAGGGGGGATGGGCGCGGTCACAGTATAAGAAGTGAGAAGAAATGGGTGCTGACAGTATAAGGAGTTGGAGGGATGGGTGCACTGCTGACACAGTATGGGGAATTAGGGGGGATGGGCGCGGTCACAGTATAAGAAGTGAGAAGGGGATGGATACTGACACAGTATGAGGAGTTGGGGGGATGGGTGCTGTCACAGTATGGGGAATTAGGGGAGATGGGCGCGGTCACAGTATGGGAAGTGAGGAGAAATGGGTGCTGTCACAGTATAAGGAGTTGGGGGGATGGGTGCTGTCACAGTATGGGGAATTAGGGGGGATGGGCGCGGTCACAGTATGGGAAGTGAGGAGAAATGGGTGCTGACACAGTATAAGGAGTTGGGGGGATGGATGAGAACACAGTATGAAAATTGAGGGGGGTGGGTGCTGACATAGTATGAGAAGTTAGGTGCATGGGTATGGACACAGTATGGGAAGTGAGGATGTGTGCTGACAGTATGAGAAGTTGGGGGATGGGTGAAGATACAGTGTCAAAAGTAAAGGGAATATGGGTGTGGACACAGTATGGGGAGAGAGGTGGGTGAACCTTTGGAGGTTTAGTTCGCAGGACAAAATCAAACTATAAACTCACCAGAAACAGCCATTAACCAACAATCGGTCAAATAGCTAATGCACTTGCAGGATGCAGCTGGCCTCCCATGATAAAGGTTGGGACAACATAGGTGCAGAATACTGATGAGACAGCCACTCGCAGCCTAACATTTCATGGAAGGGGTTGTTGCTGGTATTAAAGGGAACCTGTAAGGTCCAATATGCAGGACCACGAGCAGTTCTGGGTGCATATTGCTAATCCCGGCTGAACCGTCCCTGTATACACTAGCATAGATAAAGAGATCTTTAGAAAAAGGGTTTCGAAAGATCTTTTTCCATATGCTAATGAGCTCTGGGACTAGTCCCCTGGGCCAGTCGGACCCATTAGCATGTTAGTACACCCCTGTGTCTGTGCTATCATGCTAATGAATACACAGCGTCACAGGATTCCTAAAACTTAACATGGAAAAAACAGAATTCATTGTCTTTCCTCCTCCTCACTCATCTCCTCCAACAAGCCTTTCCATCAAACTCGATGGTTGCTCACTCTCCCCAGTCTCACAAGCTCGTTGCCTTGGAGTGACCCTCGACTCTGCTCTATCCTTCAAGCCACACATCCAAGCCCTCTTCACCTCATGCCGATTACAACTCAAAAACAACTCCCGTATCGGTGCTTTCGTTAACCAAGAATCAGCAAAAACATTAGTGCATGCCCTCATCATCTCCCGCCTCGACTACTGCAACCTCCCGCTCTCTGGCCTCCCTTCCAACACTCTTGCACCCCTGCAATCTATCCTAAACTCTGCGGCCCGCTTAATCCACCTCTCCCCTCGCTACTCCCCAGCCTCGCCACTCTGCCAATCCCTTCACTGGCTTCCCATCACCCAACGACTCCAGCTCAAAACACTAACCATGACATACAAAGCCATGCACAACCTGTCTCCTCCCTACATCTGTGACCTAGTCTCCCGGTACCTACCTGCACGCAACCTCAGATCCTCACAAGATCTCCTTCTCTGCTCCTCCCTTATCTCCTCTTCCCACAATCGCGTACAAGATTTCTCCCGTGCATCCCCCATACTCTGGAACGCTCTACCTCAGCACATCAGACTCTCCACTACCGTGGAATGCTTCAAGAGGAACCTCAAGACCCACCTCTTCCAACAAGCCTACAACCTACAATAGCCCTCAGTCCAGTAGACCACTGTGCAACCAGCTCTGTCCTCACCTATTGTACCATCACCCATTCCCTGTAGACTGTGAGCCCTCGCGGGCAGGGTCCTCTCTCCTCCTGTACCAGTCTGTTATGTACTGTTAATGATTGTTGTACGTATACCCTTTCACTTGTAAAGCGCCATGGAATAAATGGCGCTATAATAATAAATAATAATAATAATAATAATAATAATTCACCTCTCTGCTGCCATCACTGCCCGATGCTGGATTTCGGCTCAGTGCGCATGATCCCGGAGTGTCAGTCATGTGCACTATGAAGCCAAAACGCATACACCTGGCTTCATAGTGCGCATGACCGGAACTCCGGGGTCATGCACACTGAGCTGAAATCCAGCGTTGGGTGGCAATGGCGGCGGAGAGGTGAGTGAGATCATTCTGTGACGCTGCGTATTCATTAGCAGGATAGCACAGACACAGGGGTGTACTAACATGCTAATGGGGCCGACTAGCCAGGGAAACAACGCCCAGGGGACTAGTCCCCTCGCTCATTAGCATACGATATAAGATCTTTAGAAATACTTTTTCTATAGATCTCTTTATCTACCCTACTAGATACAGGGACGGTTAGGCAGGGATTAGCAATATGTAACCAGAACTACTTGTGGTTCAGGGTGCATATTGGACCTGACAGGTTCCCTTTAAACATGCACACGGATGAGATTTTAACAGGGCGCCACTTACACAGGTATGTCCAATGCACAGTGTCTGGCTTACAGCCTATTGATGATGCCTATACTATTAGATCAGACAGGCTGCTCAGCACTATATAACTGCACCACACAAGACAGACATCCCAAGGGGCCTGGCTGCACCCTGCATAGAAAAAAAAATAAAAAACATTAGGCATTGGTCCATATTTTGGCCAAAATGTTTACGAGTCCCTGCACTACATTCAAAAACGATTCACAGAAATTGACGTAAATTCAAGAAGTCGAAAACACTCACCAAAATCACCCATTAGCCAACAATCGGTCAAATAACAAATGCACTCGCAGGATGCAGCCCCCCCCATGATGAAGGTGGGGGACAAAACAGGTGCAGAATATTAATGAGGCAACCTATCTTTTCATGGAGGGTATAGTTGCTTGCTTTTGAATTTAGTGTAGGGACTAGTAAGCATGGGGGACCCTTTTAGGTTCAGTTACGAGCTTACGTATTTTGGAAAAAATTGGGAGCGTTAAAGCTGTTGTCAAAGTTTGATGAGTCTGCACACTGCACACTGTCAGGATTCTCTGGTGCCGGCAGTGAGAGTGGGGGGTCACGAGACCACAAGTATGCGATTTAGATACATGTGGTCACATGCTGACTAGACTTGCGTGGCCTCTATCAATGAAAATGAATTGAGTGAGGCCGGACACGTCTAGTCGGAATGTGGCCAGAAGTTTGGATATGGTATACTTGTGCTGATGTGACCGGCCGCTCTCGCCCTTGGCACTGGAGAATCCCAAAAGTGTGCAGTGCAATTTGCAAACGTTGTGAGAATTCAGAAGCTTGCAGTCACATGACAACTACTCAGGCCACTTTGAGGGGGAGGGGTTTCCAGAATGGACAGTGGGACTGTAGAATGTTTGAAGGGCGGAGTCAGAAGGGAGCCTGAAAATGTTGCCAGTATGGGCCCTCACATTGCTGCTGGCAGCCCTGACCTCACACAGTATACTCTCCTCCCAGGAGCAGGCTGTGACGGTGAAGCAGACTGCGCAGGCGCCCTCTTGTGGTGAGAAGATGCCATGCAGGTTTGTGTTATTGATGGGAGAGCAGCCGTGCGCTGTGTGTTCGCTCCTGGCCGCCAGGGGCCGCTGTGCAGGATGCATCGTGCCCTGCTCCGGCTCAGTCCTATCTCTGTGTCGTGATGGCGGAGGACAGTGAGTCGGCGGCCAGCCAGCAGAGCCTGGAGCTGGATGATCAGGACACCTGCGGCATAGACGGCGACAACGAGGACGAGGCCGAGCATGCGAAGGGGTGAGGAGGGAGCCGGGCAGCGGAGGGTGCGGGGCCGGGGCGGCTGCAGGCGGCATTGTGTGATGGTGCAGTGTGGCTGCTGCTGCTGCCGCCTGCACACAACATGCTGGACACACGTCACTACAGGAGACTGCTCATGTGCCCAGCACAGACCGGTGCATCCGAGGCCTCCACAGCTGGCGTCACCCCGCACACCACAGGAGAAGTTTGCAAGGTGGTGCCCACCCCCTGAGCCCCCTACCCGTGTGCCCCACTATATGCCCCCCGAACCTTGCTGCCCCCATCATGTGCCCTGGTACCCAGCCCTGTGCCGTGCTGCCCCCACCCCCTGAGCCCTGCTGCCCCCATTCTGTGCCCTGCTTCCCCACCACCTGTGCCCTGGTGCCCACCCCCTGAGCCGTGCTGCCCTCACCCCCTGTGCCCACCGCCTGAGCCCTGCTGCCCCCATCCTGTGCCCTGGTACCCACCCCCTGTGCCTTGGTGCCCACCCCCTGAGCCGTGCTGCCCTCACCCCCTGTGCCCACCGCCTGAGCCCTGCTGCCCCCATCCTTTGCCCTGGTACCCACCCCCTGTGCCTTGGTGCCCACCGCCTGAGCCCTGCTGCCCCCATCCTGTGCCCTGGTGCCCACCCCCTGTGCCCTGGTACCCACTCCCTGTGCCTTGCTGCCCTCACCCCCTGTGTCCACATCCTGTTCCCTTGTGCCCACTTCCTTTACACTGCTGACCCCCATTGCCCACCTCCTGAGCCCTGCTGCCCCCATTCTGTGCCTTGGTGCCCACCCCCTGTGCCTTGGTGCCCACCCCCTGAGCCCTGCTGCCCCCATCCTGTGCCCTGGTACCCACCCCCTGTGCAGTGCTGCCCTCACCCCCTGTGTCCACATCCTGTTCCCTTGTGCCCACTTCCTTTACACTGCTGACCCCCAGTGCCCACCTCCTGAGCCCTGCTGCCCCCATTCTGGGCCCTGCTGCCCCACCACTTGTGCCCCCATGTGCCCTGGAATCCAGCCCCTGTGGCCTTCTGCCCTATCGTGTGCCCTGGTACCCAACCCCTGTACTGTTCTCACCCTTTGTGCCTTGGTATCCACTCTTTTACCCTGCTGAAGCCCATCCTGTGCCCTAGTACCCACCCCCTGTACCCTGCTGCCCCCACTCCCTGCTGTTCCCATCCTGTGCCCTGGTACCTACCCCGGCTCCTGCTATCACCACTCCCTGCGCTTCGCTCCCTCCCAATCCCTGTACCCACTTCCTGTACCCGGATACCCACCCCTTGTGCCCTCCTAGCCCCCCCCATCCTGTGGTCTGGTATCCCTCCCCTGTGCTTTCCTGCCCCCCCCCCCCTTCTGTGCTCCCATCTTGTGTTCTGATGCCATCTTCCTGTTCTCTGGTACTCCCCCTCTGTGCCCTGGTGCCCACTCCCTGCTGCTTCCACCAGCTGTGGCGCCATCCTGTGCCCCGATAACTCCACACTATGCCCTGCTGTGCATGGCTTTCCCATCTTTGTGCATTGACATTATGCCCTTCTCTTGCTGCCCCTGCCAGGAGTTCTGTTTTGGCCTAGCTGAAGATGACAGCTACATTGTCCCTTTCCTCCAGTGTTTGGGTGCGGTGCCCTGGTGGCGCTGGCTCTGGGGCATCCTCACCTTGGTCACATTTGCAGTCCTCTGGTTGGTCAGCAGTGTGGGCAAGCTGGGAGTTGTAGTTATGTGGTGACATAGTTCTCTGGGGTCTGTGCATGCATTCTGTGCTTGGAGCTGCCTATATTCTTGTCATGGGTTGAATGCAGCCGCCCTGAGCCTGAGGTTTTGGCATCACACATGGCTGAACTGGAGACAGGGCCGTTTTATACTGTCATGTTTGGTGGGAGGGAAAAACTATCCTGTAATTGCCGCATGTGAACAAGACCAGTAACCGTGTTGGCAAAGCCATGGCACCAGTTTGGGGTCATCTTAGCACATTCCCACTCCTGACCACTAATGATCAATGGTGAATTCTGCATAGAAACCCTAACTATGCTATCATTTCATATGTGACCCGGAGTTACATCCTGTATTGTACTTCAGAGCTGCACTCATTCTGCTGGTGCAATCACTGTGTACATACATTACTTATTCTGCACTGATCCCGAGTTACATCCTGAAGTATTATACTCTAGAGCTGTACTCACTATTCTGCTGGTGCAGTCACTGTGTACATACATTACATTACTTATCCTGAGTTACCTCCTGTATTATACTCCAGAGCTGCACTCACTATTCTGCTGGTGCAGTCACTATGTACATTACATTACTTATCCTGTACTGATCCTGAGTTACCTCCTGTATTATCCTCCAGAGCTGCACTCACTATTCTGCTGGTGCAGTCACTGTGTACATACATTACATTACTTATCTTGTACTGATCCTGAGTTACCTCCTGTATTATCCTCCAGAGCTGCACTCACTATTCTGCTGGTGCAGTCACTGTGTACATACATTACATTACTTATCTTGTACTGATCCTGAGTTACATTCTGTATTATACTCCAGAGCTGCGCTCACTATTCTGCTGGTGCAGTCACTGTGTACATACATTACATTACTTATCCTGAGTTACCTCCTGTATTATACTCCAGAGCTGCACTCACTATTCTGCTGGTGCAGTCACTATGTACATTACATTACTTATCCTGTACTGATCCTGAGTTACCTCCTGTATTATCCTCCAGAGCTGCACTCACTATTCTGCTGGTGCAGTCACTGTGTACATACATTACATTACTTATCTTGTACTGATCCTGAGTTACATTCTGTATTATACTCCAGAGCTGCGCTCACTATTCTGCTGGTGCAGTCACTGTATACATACATTACATTACTTATCTTGTACTGATCCTGAGTTACATTCTGTATTATACTCCAGAGCTGCGCTCACTATTCTGCTGGTGCAGTCACTGTGTACATACATTACATTACTTATCCTGAGTTACCTCCTGTATTATACTCCAGAGCTGCACTCACTATTCTGCTGGTGCAGTCACTATGTACATACATTACTGATCCTGAGTTACATCCTGTATTATACTCCAGAGCTGCGCTCACTATTCTGCTGGTGCAGTCACTGTGTATTGTGGGTCCTGAAACCTGTGGTCAGGTCTAATGATGAGAAAATATGGCCGCTGTATGGTTGTGCCCACACCCCAGTTATACAGTACGGAGAGACCTTGCAGATCCTTAATGATCCCCCCCCCCCCCCCCATGTATGAGCCAGAGCTGAGATCTGCCGCTTCCCTCCTGTCTGGGGGCTTCACTGCAGTTGTTGGATGCGTCATTATCATCAGTAGTGGTCACAGCGCTCGGCTGTGATGTGTGGGCTGTAGCACATGGAGCATTTCTCTTTCTGTCACAGATCGGCCTTGCCCGCTGCTTCCTCACCCGGAGCCTGGCTTGTGCTGCGCTGGATTATGGCAGGAGCCTGGCTGATGGCTCGCTGCGTAGCTCCCCGTGATAGATGTGACGTACGGCCTCGGCTCAGACACGCTCCCCTCTAAAAGTTTATTGGCCGTTCTACGTCTCCTGCATCCGGGTGCTGCATTGGGCATCAGGGCTTGGGTACCACGGCAGACCGCACAAGTGGCACCAATGATACGTCCGCCCCTGCGCACCAATCAAAAAGAGGCCAATTTTAGTACCACAATGTATTTAGTAATGACATCGGAGGAACAAGTGCCATTAATGATCCCGGGGGGTACGGATCTGCGACAGATTTCGAGGCGGAACCAGATGAACCCTCAATCAGCCCCTCAAGCCGTTGATTAAAAAGTGGATCTGATCCCCCTTGAACATGTCCTAAAGGCTTTCACTATGACTGTGTAGTTCTAGCACGTGGCCCCACGTCAGCCACTGCCAGTAAGGCATGGGCTGTGGCAGAAAAACCTCTCCAGTGGTTTCACACTAATGAATGTGTGACCAATAACGGGACCTAAGAGAGCCGGGGTAACAGCCCTGCAAACACCGTGTGTGTGTGTGTATGTGTGTGTATTCTGTGCCTTGAAAAAATATTCATATCCTGTGAACCTTTTCCACGTTACACCAACAAACTTATTTTATGTGATATACCAACACTGAGTAGCAATTGTTTGTGAAGAGTAAAGGAAATATCTGAATATTGTGGCATGCATTTGTATTCAGCCCCCTGAGTCAATACTTTGTAGGACCACCTTTAGCTGCAATTACTGCCGCAAGTCTTTTGGGGTCGATCTCTCCAACTTTGCAAATGTGGAGTTGACATTTTTTTTGTCTGTCCTTCTTTGCACACGAGCTCGGAGAGATTAGATGGAAACGTCTGTGATCAGTTATTTTCATGTTGTGCCACAAATTTTCAATGGGGTTTAGGTCTGGACTGTGACTGTGATCACACGCATGAATATTGTCTGTAAACCATCCATTATAGGTCTGGTGGGATGTTTAAGGAAGGTGAACCTACGCCCCAGTGTCAAGTCTTTTGCAGCCTCTAACATGTTTTCCTCCAGGCTTGCTCTGTATTTAGCTCCATCCATCTTCCCATTAATGCTGACCAGCTTCCCTGCCCCTGCTGAAGAAAAGCCTCCCCACAGCAGGATGCTGCCACCACCAGGGCTGTGGAGTCGGAGTCGGAGTCGTGGAGTCGGAGTCGGAGCTCATTTTGGTGGAGTCGGAGTCGGTATAAAATGCACCGACTCCGACTCCTAAAATATATAATAAATTGGGGACAGGAGTGCAATGCAGAATGTGCTGAATATTTTACTAAATAATAACATTTAGTATAATGCTTATATTTAAGTGAAAAATTTATTGTAGTACAATGTGAACATCAGACATTTAATTGTTTTTATGATACAATAATCAAGATATTTGGATAGAACATAAAATATTTATTGGAATACAACTTTAGAACACAAAAAACTAATAAATTGTAAATATGTAATATATATATATATATATATATCAGTGTATATACACACACAAGATATATATGTAATCTACTGTATATTACATAGTGTATTACATATTTACAATTTATTACAGTTTTTTGTGTTCTAAAGTTGCATTCCAATAAATATATTTTATGTTCTATCCAAATATCTTGATTATTGTATCATAAAAATTATTAAATGTCTGATGTTCACATACACATATTCATGTACTACAATAAATTTTTCACCTAACTATAAGCAATATATGTAGGAGCCGGAGCCGGAGCCGGAGCCGGTGCAAGAGAATTTGAGGAGTCGGAGTCGAAGGTTTGGCTTACCGACTCCACAGCCCTGGCCACCACCATGTGTGATGGTGGGGATGGTGTTTTCAGGGTGATGTGCAGTATTAGTTTTCCACGACAGAACTTTTTGGGGCTAACTGCAAAGTGCTTTACTTTGGTCTCATCTGACCAGAAGACAGTCTTCCACATGCTCACTGTGTCCCCTACATGGGAACTTCTTATGGCTTCTTGCTTTTGTGGCGACCCTGAGGCTCCAGTCGCCACAAGGTGCTGCACCTGACTTTAGGTGCAGTACTTAACCTGGGTCCTGAGGAGGTCGGTACCGGTACCACTACACACCTACACACACCTACACACACACACGGTTGCCCTCCATTACCGTGGACCGGGCTAGGTTTGGGTCAAAAGGGGTTGCCAACGTGGTTGGGTCTTTAGGACATCACCAAAACTGGGATCCCCAATCTACTAGTGGTGGGAACCTGGGACGGGAGGAGCAGCCACCAGGCGGAGTTAGGAACCAACACAACAGTAAGAGAGTTCTCCAGCAGGAGAGGAAGGAAACAGTTGGGTTTTACCAGTGGCTCTGGTGGGACGCAGGAGTCAATACAGTCACCGAGGGGAGAGCTTCATTGCTCCCTCGGGACCGGTGCAGTGCAGCGTGCAGAATCCTAGGGTGGATTATACTTCAAGTTGTCCACCAAAATCAGCAGGCTTGGGGGATTGCATGTCCCTCCGGCCACCACAGCTCCTGGAGCACAGTGCCAGATAGGATTCGGGATCGTGTTCCAAGGCAGGCTGCATAACGGATCCACGGCACCTGCATACGGGCAAGGGAGTAAACACTTTTCAAGCACCGGGGTCCCCAAGAGCTTCAGGCTACAGGGATCCAACACCAAGCGCAAGGAGGAAGAGCCTACCGACCACTGTACCGGCTCTGACCTCTAAAGGATCAGGGTTTGACGGTCCCATCACAGTGGGTGACCGGTACTACCGGGACGAGCAGCATAACTGTGAGTAAAACACCTGGAACCCACAGAGACTGTGTCCACCTGTCATTCCCGGCGCCGCCGCCCCGCGCTTCGGCGCCCGCCATTACTACTCCTCTCATAATCTTCCCCGGGGCCCGCTCCACCTGTGGGGAGCACAAACGCCTCTGCTGCTACTACCATCCGCCCCAGAGGACAGCGACAGCAGCGGCGGCTATTCCCTGGCCACATACCGCAGTTGGTGTCACGGAAACAACCTCCATCACCATCCCCTCCTTTATTGTACACCTCGGGGCCACAAAACCGGGCAGAAAGGGCCACCCCGTGACATCAACAGACCCGACATCACGAGGCCTGGTGACGAGTAATTTAACCCCTTGCCCCGTGAGTGCTACACTTTCAAAAATGGCTTTCTTCTTGCTACTGCTCTATAAAGGCCCGATTTGTGGAAACTACAACTAATAGTTTTCCCGTGGACAGATTCATCCACCTGAGCTGTGGATCTCTGCAGCTCTTCCAGAGTGACGACGGGCCACTTGGCTGCTTCTTTAATTAATGTGCTCCTTCTTGGGAAGTCAGTTTAGGTGGACGGCCACGTCTTGGTAGGTTTGCACTTGTGCCATGCTCCTTCCATTTTTGGATGATGGATTGAGTGCTCCTTGAGATGTTCAGAGCTTGGGCTATTTTTTATAACCTAACCCTGCTTTAGTCTTCTCCTCAACTTTATCCCTGACCTGTCTGGTGTGTTCTTTGGATTTAATGATGCTGTTTGATCCTTAATGTTCTCAAACAAAACTCTGAGGCCTTCACAGAACAGCTGTAGTTAAACTGAGAAAAAAAATTACTAATAGGTGGAGTCAATTTACTAATTATGTGCCTTCTGGCGGCAATTGGTCACTCGGGATGTTATTTTGGGGTATCAGAGAACAGGGTAGCCCAAGTACATAACAGTATTTACAAGGCATAGATGGACAGGTAAGACATGACCGAACCTGCGGTGGGACAGTGGCCGAGGACGGGCAGCAGTTGGCTCCGTGTGCATAGTGGTGCATCGTCATAGAGCACAAGCCCACCGCAACCAAATTGCTCCTTTTCCCTTCCAAAAGGCCTCAAAATCTGGAATGTTACCCTTTTCTTTTACAGCACTTGCACTTTGTCTTTCTATCCTTTATGGCGAGTTTCTTTTGTGATTTGCTATCATACGCTGGAGTTGTCTTTCATCTGTGTCTGTTTTTTATCATCCATGTCTAGAAGTGTACAAATCGGATGCATTACAGACTTTCCATAAGTTTTTGGATTTTTCAGAATTCCGTGAAAATGTGTAAAGCAGCACTCCAGAGTTTCGGGGGGAGGGGGGGTGTTTCAGCGCTGGAGTGGTGCTTTTAAATCTAAGTCTCCTGCTCTCATACTTATACTCATCTTCTGGCGGCTTCATCTTTTACCAACACCGCTCCAATCCTGCAGAGCCATCTTGTGAGTGACTGGTTCGAAGTCAGAAGTTACATCACAAAATCTCAATACAAGTCTATGAGAGCCAGAACGAGGCTCTCATAGACTTGTATAGAGTTCGAGTTGTGACCTCCGGCGCCTCCATGAAACACTGGAGCAGCCGGCAGGTCACAAATCACAGAAGACCGACCGGAGCGACTGTGACATAAGATGACAACACTGGATGGTGAATATAATACAGGAGTAGGGGACTTGGATTTAAAGCACCACTCTAGCAGGTTGTATTGCCCTACTTGAGTGGTGCTGTAAATGTAAGCCCCTTGCCTCCATACTTATACTCTTCGTCCGGCATCTTTACCTGTTACCGATGCCGCTTCGGTCCCACTTCACCATCTTGTGAGTGACCGTAACTTCTGACTGCTTGGAAGGCAGAAGTTACGCCACAAGGTCTCAATGCAAGTCTATGAGAGCAAAAACGAGGCTCCCATAGATCTGTATTGAGTTGTGACCTCCAAATAGCCCGACGGAACGTCTGCAATAAAAGATGAAGCCGCCTTAAAGTGAGTATCAGACAGGGGGCTTACATTTAAAACATCACTCCAGCGGTGCAATAAAAAACCCCACTGAATGATAAAGGGCGGTCTTTCTAAGTGTCAGGACACAGAACTATCCTCTTGGCTGTGAAGCAGAGAATATAATAATCTAATTACTATTTTTCCCAGGAATTAGTGAAAACCCCTGTCCCACCCGGCTCCAATTGTCATTAAAATAACAAATTTCTTCACTCCCCCCACCCTCCCCAGGTCTAGTGCTCATTCTCCACCGCTGCGCCCAGTGTCTGCAATATCTGCAACTATTGCGTCACGTCAACTATGTCCAGCCAATAAGTCAGCGCCTCATACTATCAACTTGAGCACTGATTGTCTGCAGCGTTGTCAATGAGACGTAACAGATGCAGACAATCAGACACCGGAAGCAACATCGGAAACTCAGCGCTGGACCCAGGAGGGGGAGGAAAGCAAACTGCAGCCGGGCACAGAGATTTTTGGAATCCAGAATACCCCTGGGGACAATGACTTTTTTTTTTTGCAGGTTCTCGGTCTCCTCTTCTCACCAGATCTCCCTATGGTCAGGGCTGTGTGCGGCCGGGCTGTCCTGATGTCACGTGTACGTCTCGGGACGTGTGCCACTCTGCCCAGTGATTTGCAGACATCCTCGTGGTCTCTTTTAGACAAATATCGCTGTTTGCTAAATCCTCTCTGAGTGAGGACTGTTGGGATGAGGATTATTCGACTCCTTAGAGTCAATTAGGAAACCATCAAGTGCTCTCTTAGCGGGCTGGCATATGTCACCAACAACACTGTGCCTATTATATGTAGCTGGCTGCTGAGCCCGGCTCCGGCCTTTATCACTGCAAAGTATTGCCACATGGAATGAAGCTTCACATAAAGAAGGACTTATTAAAAAAGTGGTGAGAGGTAATATTTATTATATAAAGAATATTTACTGTCCCTGTCAGACTTCTTCATTAGAAAACTCATTTTAAAATATCCCATCAAGAGTTGTGGAGGAGGGTCCGGCAGACGGGGCTTTCTCCTACAGGTTCCCCAGACAGGACTTTCTCCTAGAGGGTCCTCCAGACAGAGCTTTCTCCTGGAGGGTCTGCCAGGCGGGGCTTTCTCCTGGAGGGTGCGCCAGGCGGGGCTTTCTCCTGGAGGGTGCGCCAGGCGGGGCTTTCTCCGGGAGGGTGCGCCAGGCGGGGCTTTCTCCGGGAGGGTGCGCCAGGCGGGGCTTTCTCCGGGAGGGTGCGCCAGGCGGGGCTTTCTCCGGGAGGGTGCGCCAGGCGGGGCTTTCTCCGGGAGGGTGCGCCAGGCGGGGCTTTCTCCTGGAGGGTGCGCCAGGCGGGGCTTTCTCCTGGAGGGTGCGCCAGGCGGGGCTTTCTCCTGGAGGGTGCGCCAGGCGGGGCTTTCTCCGGGAGGGTGCGCCAGGCGGGGCTTTCTCCGGGAGGGTGCGCCAGGCGGGGCTTTCTCCGGGAGGGTGCGCCAGGCGGGGCTTTCTCCGGGAGGGTGCGCCAGGCGGGGCTTTCTCCGGGAGGGTGCGCCAGGCGGGGCTTTCTCCGGGAGGGTGCGCCAGGCGGGGCTTTCTCCGGGAGGGTGCGCCAGGCGGGGCTTTCTCCGGGAGGGTGCGCCAGGCGGGGCTTTCTCCGGGAGGGTGCGCCAGGCGGGGCTTTCTCCGGGAGGGTGCGCCAGGCGGGGCTTTCTCCGGGAGGGTGCGCCAGGCGGGGCTTTCTCCGGGAGGGTGCGCCAGGCGGGGCTTTCTCCCGGAGGGTGCGCCAGGCGGGGCTTTCTCCCGGAGGGTGCGCCAGGCGGGGCTTTCTCCTGGAGGGTGCGCCAGGCGGGGCTTTCTCCTGGAGGGTGCGCCAGGCGGGGCTTTCTCCCGGAGGGTGCGCCAGGCGGGGCTCTCTCCCGGAGGGTGCGCCAGACAGAGCTTTCTCCTAGGACAGCTTCCAAGGGGTCCGTCAGACGGGGCTTTCTTTTAGGGACCTAGTATTAGACAGATTTCAATGAGTGTAATATCCTCTAATTTTCTTTGTGATGGCGCTGCAGGATACTGAACACTTGCAGCCTCAGTTGGGGTAAGTTATCTATGGAAATAAGTAGGGCTAAAAAAAATGTACATTAGTTCGTAAAAGTAAAAAAAAGCCTGTAATGTTCAGGTGTCAATATTTTTCAAAGGCGGCTTTTTTCTATTTCTTTTTTTCTCACACTTATCTCTCCCACATGCCTGGACAAGACTTGGACCACAAGGGTTTACATTGGCACATTTGTTTTTGATTAGCTTTTCTAAATATACATAGTCTGTGCTGATGTCGGCACTTGAGGTTAGGCTACTACACATTGTATGGAGCTAGCATGTGTCGGACTACCAACTTACTCATGGGTCATTCCGTGTCAAGTGGACCAGTGGTCCCCACGCGACGTTCTCCGATTTTGCTGAAAATTTATAAGGATGTTCATGTATGTTTGAAAAGAGGTTCTGTAAATTTTTAGGGCCAGATCTCAAATATATTGGGCACTGTTGACCTTTCACTGGAGGCCCCCCCCCAAGCCTGCGGCTTCAGCTAAGAGGATTTTGCACACTTTGGCACATAGCCATTAGAGTTCTATACTGGCTATGATGCTGAAATTTGGCATACTAGCTCAACTTTTGCTGCTAAACGCGATAAAATTATTACCGGCTATGACAAAACAATATTTCGGCCGCAATTTTGTGTCAAAGTAGCTTGCAAAACGCCTCGCATAAAATTTATGCCAAACTTTGCCCATATATAACTCAAGACCAAAAACCAATAGGAACTGGTGCTTTACCCTGTACACCAAACATCTACATGACTTTGCATTGCTGCAATATCACGGTCAAAGCATATGTATTTGTGGAAATATTCACACCCACATATGATGAAAAACTTAAAACAACCGAATTTTACCTATTTTTAGGTCAAATTTCCCAAAAAGGGTACCCCTAAAATATATTAATTCTGTTATCATTTGAAAGAGCACATTTTTTTCCAGGGATGACGTCCCTTGTGTCACGTGATAGTATTTTGAACACGCCCCTATCACGTGACAAAGGGACGTCATCCCTGGAAGCAGCCCATACAGTCTAGCATCTACACTGAGCTCAGTGTGAATGCTGGAGAGGTTTGCGCGCTCACGAGATTATGGGCGGGTACTTGCTGATAACAGTCACAGCCCCGCCCATAATCACTTGTCTGCGCACACGTCACCAGCGGTCACACTGCTCAGTCCCGTGAGACTGGCACTGGGCATGCGCGGGGATGGCTGGAGCAGTGGGCGGTGCATCAGCTATGGAAAGGAGCGATGGGGGCGGCATACAGGACCAGGGGGCAGAATAACGGACTGCAGAAAGCCCGCCCCCGTGTCCTATTTACAGAATCTGAATACAAAATGGTACCACTTTATAAAGGCTTTATTTTGGTCTCACATGGGGCACAATAATAACAGGGACCTTCCTAGAATGCAGCCCAGGAGCTGCAGAGGGGGAAGCTTTTAGGTTTTGGGCGAAATTTCTGCTGACAGGTTCCCTTTAAGAAAAGAAAAATGCCACTGAGCATGGTGTTATGTATGCACGTAATGCATTGATTTTGTGTTTGATTTTCAGATTCTTATCACATGTTACAGAGTTGTATTGTTGCTAGCAATGTCTATTATAATCAAAAACCTATAAACCTATTGACTATTGTTACATTTTAATGCAGATATTATTTATTTTTTAGTGATGGAGAATGAAATTGATGACAAAAAGATTGGCATTTCAAGGGTGTGAAATGACCCTTCATCTTTCATTGCCCATGTAGATGGATCTGTCAGATCAGAAATGCCTTTTGTGCCAATTGCAAACCTCCAGCCAGGGCAATACATTGCCTGCATTTACCATAGGAACTGGTGGATTGGAAATATTTCTGAAATTTCAGTGGACGACCATGATGCATTAATACATTTTAAGCATCCTCATGGAGCAGCTTCTTTCACTGGCCTGTGAGAAATGATACATGCTGGATTCCCGAGCAGTCGATCATTGCAATAATTCCAGCACCAGCTGCAGCAGCAATGGGCCGACAATACAGCTTCTCTGAACCCATTATGTTGCAAATTCAGCAACAATTCCAGACCACTTACTTAGACTGAACATTATGGCTTGGGAACCAACAAAAGATCCCCAATATTAGGCTTGGGATCCTAGGCAATGACCCCCACCCTCAGGCTTTGGAACCTGCGATAAAGAGACCACCCGCGACTTGCCTTGCACGGCTATCGGCCATGGCTCCTAGGCGATGGGGCTGCCAGTTCTCGAAAGCCAGCATTATTACAATTCTTAATAGGATTATAATACCAATTCTTAGGGAATTGGTTGTGGTATAACCACCATGGACCAACGCAAGGGTTTGAATAGTGCAGTTACCATTCATTGCGTATTAATAAATAACACCATGTTCAGTGGCATTTTTCTTTTCTTAAATGGAGAGACTCCAAAAAAACCCCCAATGATCCTTGTAGAGAAAAATGTGCTCTTTCAAATGATAACAGAATTAATATATTTTAGGGGGACCCTTTTTGGGAAATTTGACCTAAAAATAGGTAAAATTCGTTTTTTGTAAGTTTTTCATCATATGTGGGTGTGAATATTTCCACAAATACATATGCTTTGACCGTGATATTGCAGCAATGCAAAGTCATGAAGATGTTTGTTGTACAGGGTAAAGCACCAGTTACTATTGGTTTTTGGTCTTGAGTTATATATGGGCAAAGTTTGGCATAAATTTTATGCGAGGCGTTTTGCAAGCTACTTTGACACAAAATTGCGGCCGAAATATTGTTTTGTCATAGCCGGTAATAATTTTATCGCGTTTAGCAGCAAAAGTTGAGCTAGTATGCCAAATTTCAGCATCATAGCCAGTATAGAACTCTAATGGCTATGTGCCAAAGTTTGCAAAATCCTCTTAGCTGAAGCCGCAGGCTTGGGGGGGCCTCCAGTGAAAGGTCAACAGTGCCCAATATATTTGAGATCTGGCCCTAAAAATTTACAGAACCTCTTTTCAAACATACATGTACATCCTTATAAATGTTCAGCAAAATCGGAGAACGTCGAGTGGGGACGATTTTTAAAACTGGTCCACTTGACACGGAATGACCCTCATGGACAATCCCTTTAACCTCTTTGTGACATCCATTGTTATGTATATGTCCTCACTAGCTGCATGGATCAGATGCCGGAGCTAAGATTTCTCCAAACAGTGCAGGTGCCGGCTGTGTTATACAACTGGCACTGGGGTTTAATTGCTGCGATCTGAACTAGCTCCAATTGCAGCAGTTAAACCCTTGAGATGCCACTGTCAATTGGGACAATGGCATTTAGGCGGTTAGGAACAGAGAACCCCATTGCCCGAAACATGATCGCAGGTTGCCTATGGGCTGTTATGGCACCCGAGATCAGTCTACTGAAGCTTGTTAAGGACTTCATAGAAGACTGGTAAATATACAGTACAAACATAGAAGCACGATGTATAAGAGATCAGGTTTAAAATGCCCCACCATTTTTATATTTATAATAAATATATATATACACATTTATATTTATATTCAGCCCCTTTCAATTTTTCAACCTTTTCCCACATTTCAGGCTTCAATCATGAAGATAAAAAATTTAAATTTTATGGTGAAGAATCAACAACAAGTGGACACAATTGTGAAGTTGAACGATATTTATTGCTTATTTTAAACTTTTTAAAAAAATAATAAACTGAAAATTGGGACGTGCAATATTATTCGTTCCCTTTAAGTTAATACTTTGTAGCGCCTCCTTTTGCTGCGACTACAGCTGCAGTCTCTTGGGGTATGTGTCTATCAGTTTTGCACATCGAGAGACTGAAATTCTCGCCCATTCTTCCTCTGTAAACAGCTGGAGCTGAGTGAGGTTGGATGGAGAGCGTTTGTGAACAGCAGTTTTCAGCTCTTTCCACAGATTCTCGATTGGGTTCAGGTCTGGACTGTGACTTGGCTATTCTAACACCTGCATACGTTTATTTGTGAACCATTCCATTTCAGATTTTGCTTTGTTTGTGATCATTGTCTTGTTGGAAGACAAATCTCCGTCCCAGTCTCAGGTCTTTTGCAGACTCCAACAGGTTTTCTTCAAGAATGGTCCTGTATTTGGCTCCATCCATCTTCCCATCAATTTTAACCATCTTCCCTGTCCCTGCTGAAGAAAAGCAGGCCCAAACCATGATGCTGCCACCACCATGTTTGACAGTGGGGATGGTGTGTTAAGGGTGATGAGCGGTGTTGCTTTTACGCCAAACATATCGTTTGGCATTGTGCCCAAAAAATTTGATTTTGGTTTCATCTGATCAGAGCACGTTCTTCCACATGTTTGGTGTCTCCCAGGTGGCTTGTGGCAAACTTTAAACAACACTTTTTATGGATATGTTTGAGAAATGGTTTTCTTCTTGTCACTCTTCCATAAAGGCCAGATTTGTGCAGTGTACGACTGATTGTTGTGCTATGGACAGACTCTCCCACCTCAGCTGTAGATCTCTGCAGTTCATCCAGAGTGATCATGGGCCTCTTGGCTGCATCTCTGATCAGTCTTCTCCTTGTTTGAGATGACCATTTGGATGGACGGCCGGGTCTTGGTAGATTTGCAGTGGTATAATACTCCTTCCATTTCAATATGATTTCTTGCACAGTGCTTCTTGGGATGTTTAAAGTTTTGGAATTTTTTTGTAACCAAATCCGGCTTTAAACTTCTCCACAACAGTATCACGGACCTGTCTGTTGTGTTCCTTGGTCTTTATGATGCTCTCTGTGCTTTACACAGAACCCAGAGACTATCACAGAGCAGGAGCATTTATACGGAGACTTGATTACACACAGGGGCTTATATTTATCATCATCAGTCATTTAGGACAACATTGGATCATTCAGAGATCCTCAATGAACTTCTGGAGTGAGTTTGCTGCACTGAAAGTAAAGGGAATGAATAATATTGCACGCCCCAATTTTCAGGTTTTTTTTTTTTTTTACAAAAGTTTAAAATATATATATATATATCTATATCTATGTGTGTGTATGTATAGATATATAGATATGGATAGATAGATATGGATAGATAGATATGGATAGATAGATATGGATAGATAGATATGGATAGATAGATAGATATGGATAGATAGATATGGATGGATAGATAGATATGGATAGATAGATATGGATAGATAGATATGGATAGATAGATATGGATAGATAGATATGGATAGATAGATATGGATAGATAGATATGGATAGATAGATATGGATAGATAGATATGGATAGATAGATATGGATAGATAGATATGGATAGATAGATATGGATAGATAGATATGGATAGATAGATATGGATAGATAGATATGGATAGATAGATGGATAGATATGGATAGATATGGATAGATAGATGGATAGATATGGATAGATAGATGGATAGATATGGATAGATAGATGGATAGATAGATGGATAGATATGGATAGATAGATGGATAGATATGGATAGATAGATGGATAGATATGGATAGATATGGATAGATAGATATGGATAGATATGGATAGATAGATATGGATAGATATGGATAGATATGGATAGATATGGATAGATAGATATGGATAGATAGATAGATATGGATAGATAGATAGATATGGATAGATAGATAGATATGGATAGATAGATAGATATGGATAGATAGATAGATATGGATAGATAGATAGATATGGATAGATAGATAGATATGGATAGATAGATAGATATGGATAGATAGATAGATATGGATAGATAGATAGATATGGATAGATAGATAGATATGGATAGATAGATAGATATGGATAGATAGATAGATAGATATGTATAGATAGATAGATATGTATAGATATGTATAGATATCATATATATCTATATCTCTCTCTATATATATATAAAATATAATGATATATGTATAGATATATATGTGTGTGTATGTATGTGTCTAAAGCCAATTTTTTTTTTTTGTAGGGAAATCTGTCACTTGATTCATGCTGCCCAAAAACCACAGGCAGCATGAATTGGAGCCTGACTGTCCCTCTGTGAAATCCTTAACCTCCCTGGCAATCTGTCAGGAGCTCTCCATACATTAGGTTGTTTGCAAAACCTGGTAATACCTAAAATCATTTAAAGGAAATGTCATACATAATATTCCTGAATAACGTTTTTATTATCCGCTCGCAGTGGATTTATCTGGGGAGGTAATCCCTACAGAATGCCTGCGAGCATATGTTTAATGTGCCTTTTATAGGAATGGCCGCATGTAGTACTTCATTTCCCCTGTAGTGGCCGCTGTTTGTAAAAACGAATAACTAAGACTATGTGCGCACTAGGCGTTTTTTGCAGCGTTTTTTGGCTCAAAACTGCATGACTTTGCTTCCCAAGCAAAGTCTATGACTTTTCATTTTTTGTTGTCCGCACACAACTTTTTTTCTTTAGCTGCGTTTTTGAGCTAAAAAAAAATGGACATGTCAATTCTTTCCTGCGTTTTTCTCCCATGCAATGCATTGGAAAAATGCAGCAAAACGCAGTGATCAAAAACGCAGTAAAATCACGTGCAATTTTTGTGCGTTTTTTGCGGCCAAAAACGCAGAAGCAAAAAAACCGCTGTGTGAGCACATGGCCTAAGAGAGACTTTCGCCAGCAAAATCAGTTGATTGGGGACGTTTTCGGGACAAGTTATTGTCTGTGTGATTGGACGACCCTGTGAAATGGAGATAGATTATGGATTCTATATACTTAACTGCTTTAAAATTTTAAGGCTGGTTCTTATGGTGAATTATCCGTTGTGAGTTATCATACTGCCATGTACATGATGGGTTAATATGGCCAGTAATGGATTTCTTCTGGTGTCACGTGTGGGGTAATTCGTGGTCTGTGAGCTGTGTATATAGACTGCTGTGTGTGTTCACGGCTCACAAGATGCATGGATGTTGCTATATTTACGAGTAGCAATTTTTTTTTTTTTTTTTATTTTTTTTTTTAATTTACATTTGCAGGTGTCACATCCAAAGTGAATGAGGCAACATATATTCACATTGTGGGGGGGGGGGGGACTGAGCAGCACAAATTTTAAAACCTCATTAACTTCCGATGTGGATGTGGACACTATATCAAGTGCTCAGCCTATGTCATGCACTGTGGGTGCAGGCTGTATTATACAGCTGACTGCCGGTTGTAAATGCTAGAGCTAGCTGTGAACACAGTGGTTTAACCCCCTTAGATTCTGTTGTCCATTCTGACAGCAGCACTTAAGCAGAAATACAGTGACACCCCCCCCCCCCCAATAAAAAAGAAAAAAAAAATTCTGCTGTTTAAATTGTATTTATTCATACACATACCATATATGTTTATTCTTCAACAATTCTTCATGGTCAGTCTGGGAAAAAGGGGTGATAAAAAAAAATTAAAAAAAAATCTCTAAAATTCCATATCACTTATTTTTTTTTAGCCCCTTTTACAGGGCATAGACCTATGATTGATTGCTGTAGTATACACTGCAATACTTGGGTACTGTAGTACATGGTAAAAATAATGATCTGGGCTTCACAGGAGTATCAAGATGGAACGGGAACAGCTCGGATAGCCATTCCTGCCGTCAGCTGCCAATTGCACGCTCCCTCAAACCTTGCGACAACTGTGGCATTGTGCTGTGTGATAAAACTGCACATTTTAGAGTGGCCTTTTATTGGGGCCAGCCTAAGGCACACCTGTGTAATAATCAAGTTGTGTAATCAGCATCATGATATGCCACACCTGTGAGGTGGATGGATTATCTCAGTAAAGTGATCATTAACACAGATTTAAATAAACTTGTGAATAATATTTGAGAGAAAAAGGTCTTATGTGTAATAGAAAAAGTCTTAGATCTTTAGAGTTCAGCTCAAGAAAAATGGGAGAAAAAACTAAAGTGTTGTTGTGAGGCAAATCCCGGGATATGAAGATGAATTATGACTCCAGTCATAATCCCTCATCACTCCCTGGCAGTGCCCCCTCCCTTCTTGTTCTCAGTGTTCCACTTACACCTCCATGGCCATGTCCTGTGATATGGAAATTAGGTGGTGTGGGAACAATGGACACAGGATGACTCCCTGCCGTCACCCTGTAGTAGGAGCTGCTAGCTAGTTAGCAAGGCTATGGAAATAGCCAGACAGAACGACTCCAGTAAAAAATGGTTCATATCTCGCAAGCCATATTTCCGATAAATATGGCAACCATAAAAATGGTGTCTCCGCATGCGGACGATGCCGGCACACCCTTTTTATGGGAGCAGGACATTGGGAAATGCCCCAGGCGTGATATCAGCCAATGGGGAACTGGCAGACAGGTCATGAGTCCCCTCGTTCTGTAGCTAAATTCATAACTGTCACAATGAGAGCATTGGCGTCCGCCTACGACGCTCCCAGGCAAAGTTATGGCCATATTCCATGTTGTGGATTTTGTCCATAACTCCAGCCAGGGGTGGAGCAGTGCTCCCTCTGAGGTCACTAAGGTAGGAGGGGACCTGGATCTGCCCAGGTTGATAACCCTACTTCGGCCATTTTCCAGTGTTCTTTTCGCTGGGGGCACGTGTAGGAAACATCTGTGGGAAGGATCCTAGAAACCTGGGTACAGCGCCCCCCTGTGGCCAGACGCACAAGGTAACTGATTGAATTTGCATACCTGTTTGTAAACCATGCTTTATCTGTAACTGTACTCTGACATATGTATATTCTGTAGATTCCCTATTGTATATATTGTAGTTTCTAGTGTGCTTTAGGCTGATTAAATTATATAATTAATCTTGGGCTGTTCTGTTATCTCGATCTTGAATCCCACGTCTGTGTGTTCGGCTAATAGTTACCGTGAAGCGGTTGGTGGCAGCGAGTTGTGCCAAGGATTATTGTGGGGAGGCCAGTGAGATTCGGGGAGATTTTATATATTCCGCCCGCGGAGGTCGGGGGAATATATACCCTACTCTCACCGGGGACCCTTCAATAATCGGCATAAGTAGTATAGCGGCCTCCTTGCTTATTGTCGGGCAATTCCATAATTGGCCTGACTATAAGAGGGGCGCTAGAGAGCGCGTCACGTGCTCTGTCTGTCGGTCGGGAGGTATAAAGGAGGGGTGACCCCCACTTGTTACCCCCCGATTGTGACGTACTGGTAGCCAGCGCGGGGGATTTCTGAGTGACCCCCCCGGTGGTTTGTGACATATTGGTGGCATAGCGGTGGGATCGAGATAATAGTGTGTGTGAGTGTGAGACCCATACTCCCAGACACTAAAGACTGCCTGCAGCAGCTGTGGCTGCTGGGGTCTTCAGACTAGCTCAACACTAGAGTGTCAGAGTGCAGATACTGTAAGGTGTGTGGAGGCATCAGGTGTCAGTTCTGTGTCAGTGACCAAAAGTCTGCAAGAATGGCTGATGGCACCAGGAGCAGAGCTATGCAACTGGCCAATGCTAAGGCAGGAGCCGAAGAGAGGGAGGACGGTGCTGTGGACAGCAATGAGGAGGTTGCCCACGAGTCCTCCAGGAGCTCGACGCCAGAAAACCGTTCTGCCGAGGACATTGCGCAACCTGGCACTGCTGGACAAGATGAGGAGGAGCTCACCCAAGGTTCCTCAACGAGCCAGATGCCAGCCCTCCGCTCTGAAAGGGACAGTGAATCGCCTAGCTCTGCAGCGTGCCGCAGATCACCACGTGCCATTCCACCGAGCCTGGGAGGCTCGGATAGCCTTCTTCAAATGGCTATGGCCCTTCTCCAGGCTGGAGACCAGAAGGGCTACAAGGAACTCCTGGCAGAGCGCAGGGCAGAGCGGCAGGCAGCGCGTGACGCTGAGGCTGCGGAGCGGCACGCAGAGCGTGAGGCTGCGGAGCGAGAGCGGCAGGCAGCGCGTGAAGAGCGAGAGCGAGAGCGACAGGCAGACCGTGACTACCAGCTGCAGCTAGCTCAGCTCCGGCCCTCATCAGCCACACGTGACCTTCGAGACACCAAACTTCCAAAGGTCCGTGTTGAGGACTTCCCAGTGCTGGAGAAGGATGGAGACTTGGACTCTTTCTTGACTGCTTTTGAACGGACTTGCCTGCAGCACCATCTGGACAAGGACCAGTGGGCCAAATACCTGACCCCCCGTTTAAGGGGTAAGGCCCTGGATATCCTTGGGGACGTGCCTGCTGAGGCAGATCAGGGCTACGACACCATCAAGCGGGCCCTGATCCAACAGTACAACCTCACCCCAGAGTCCTACCGCAAGAAGTTCCGGAGCCTACAGAAGGGACCAAAGGACTCCTGGGCTGACCACCGGCGGGCACTTGCCCGAGCTGCCGACCACTGGACCCAAGGCCTGCAGCTTTCCACCGGACCGGAGATCCTGGACTTGTTCATCACGGAGCAACTCTTGTGGAACTGCCCTGAGGATCTCCGCCAGTTCATCCGAGACCAGAAGTGCGGGTGGTGGTAGGTCCCTGGACAGCTTCCAACCTGTCACCGTCGGCCGGTCTGTGACCATAGGACTGCGAGACAGCGCCTCGGAGGTGACTCTGGTGCGGCCTGAGATGGTGTCCCCCCAAGACTTGATCCCTGGAAAAACCCTCGCTGTCTCCGGGATTGGAGGCACTGACCCGGCGCTGCCTGTTGCTGACATTTATGTGGACTGGGGCGCAGGGCGGGGGGTGAGGGAGGTGGGGGTAACTGATCGGATCCCTGCAAACGTGCTACTTGGGACAGATTTGGGGCAGATAACCTCCCAGTTTGGGCCCCAACCAAGGGCTGAACCTTCAGCCAGTACTGACATGCCTCCGGACAATGTTAATGTGTTATCTATGAATGATGTAAGGGAGGAGGGAGTGAACTCTGATATTTCTGCTTGCATAGACACCATAGACACACACACAGCTGCAGCTGTGACAGGGGAGGGGGTCAGAGAAAGGTGTGACAATGCCTCTACAAGTAATCAGCCTGTGAGCTGGGATCTGTTGCCCTCTGCAGGGATAAGCAGAGAGCAGGGTGCTGCAGGGGGAGGACCAGTGTGTGGGGTGGGGGCTACCACAGCAAATGTGGGGTCCCCAGAGATTTCACAGCGGGGTTCTGTTGCTGCAGGAGGGGAACAGGCAGGTGAGATTGGGGCCGGTCCAGGAGCGGAAGTGCTCCCAGGTAAGATCTCGGTGCATGGTTCCCCCACAACCGGGGTGTCAGGAAGCCAGGTAGGTCTGCCTGAACCGGCGACTTGGTCAGGAACGGAGGAGGAGCAGGCACGACCCACGGTCGCAGCGGCTGTGGCCGCTGTCACCCGCAGTGGGAGTGCTGGAAGCCAAGGGGCCTCCCGGAGGTCCGATAGCTCTTCCCCTTCTGACCAAGTGGCAGCCGAGTCAGGTGGAGGCCAGGACACAGGTCCCGGGTACTGACTGAAGATGTGACAGTCTCGTCGATTCTGGCCACATCTAGTCAGGGGTTTCAGGCAGCGTTAGAAGCTGACGACAGCCTGAAAGCTCTTAAGGAGCAGGCGGCACAGCCTCCCTCGGACTCGGACCCGGAGCGAGTGGTCTGGGACCAAGGACGGCTGTACCGGGCCACGGTCCAGCAGGGTTCACCGGAGGAGTGGCCCAGGGACCGACAGTTGGTGGTACCCTATCCGTTCCGGACGGAGTTGTTGCGGATCGCACATGAGATTCCGATGGCCGGACACCTAGGGATCGCTAAGACCAAGGCCAGGTTAAACCAGCATTTCTACTGGCCAAAAATGGGGGCCGATGTGGCTGCCTACTGCCGTTCGTGTGAAACCTGTCAGAGAGTGGGGAAGGCGGGGCCACGCCCCAAAGCCCCACTAGTATCTCTGCCAATCATCGATGAGCCTTTCAGGAGGGTGGCTGTGGATCTGGTCGGCCCGCTGGCCATCCCCAGCAGCTCCGGGAAACGCTTCATACTGACGGTAGTGGACTATGCCACCCGGTACCCAGAAGCAGTGGCCTTGTCGTCCATTCGGGCTGACAAGGTGGCCACCGCATTGCTGGAGATTTTCTCCCGAGTGGGTTTTCCCCAGGAAATGCTCACTGACCGGGGGACCCAATTCATGTCCCAGCTGATGGAGGCCCTCTGTAAGCAAGTCCAGGTGCGACATCTGGTGGCCAGCCCGTACCATCCACAGACTAATGGCCTGTGCGAGCGGTTCAATGGCACCTTAAAGCAGATGCTTAAGATGTTGGTCGACTCCCATGGGCGTGACTGGGAGCGGTATCTCCCACACCTGTTATTTGCTTACCGGGAGGTTCCACAGGCCTCAACAGGATTCTCACCGTTTGAGCTCCTGTACGGGCGACGTGTGCGGGGCCCCCTGGCTCTGGTGAAAGAGGCTTGGGAAGGGGATTTGGCCACCCCTGGAGTGTCGGTTATCGAGTATGTCATGCGCTTCCGGGACAAAATGCAGGCCTTGACGCAACTGGTACACGACAATATGGCTCAAGCCCAGGCCGATCAGAAGCGTTGGTACGACCAGAACGCTTGTGAGAGGACCTACCAAGTGGGTCAAAAGGTGTGGGTACTGGTCCCCGTACCACAGGACAAGCTTCAGGCAGCCTGGGAAGGCCCATACCTCGTGTACCAGCAGCTCAACCCTGTAACGTACCTGGTCACCCTGGACCCTGCCCGTGGAAGGCGGAAGCCCTTCCATGTGAACATGATGAAGGCACATCATGAGCGGGAGGCATGTGCGCTCCCAGTGTGCAACCTGCCCGAGGAGGGAGAAGCGGAAACCCTCTTGGATATGCTAGCCCAGGTTAGGGCAGGCGGATCCATTGAGGATGTGGAGGTTGGCCACCAGCTCTTGGAAGACCAACGGTCCCAGCTGTGGGCCACCCTCCTCCCCTTCCGGGGGTTGTTTACCAACCAGCCCGGAAGGACTGACTTGGCTGTCCATCACGTGGACACTGGGGATCATCCCCCGATCCGGCGTTCAGCATATCGGGTCTCCCTGGAGGTGCAGCAACACATGCGCCAGGAGATTGACGAGATGCTGAAGCTGGGGGTGATCCAGGCATCCAACAGCGCTTGGGCCTCGCCTGTAGTCCTCGTCCCTAAGAAGGACCGAACCACTCGGTTCTGCGTGGACTACAGGGGGCTCAATGCGGTCACGGTCGCCGATGCGTACCCAATGCCACGCATCGATGACCTGCTCGATCAGTTGGCCGGGGCTCAGTACCTGACCATCATGGATCTGAGCCGGGGATATTGGCAGATCCCCCTGACTCGCAAGGCCAGGGAACGCTCTGCCTTTATTACCCCATTTGGACTGTACGAGTCCACGGTGATGCCATTCGGGATGAGGAATGCCCCTGCCACTTTCCAGCGGATGGTCAACACCCTGCTCAAGGGACTTGAAGGGTACGCGGCCGCGTACCTGGATGACATTGCCGTCTTCAGTCCCACCTGGGAGGACCACCTAGAGCATCTAGCACAGGTGCTCAGGCGGATCCACCGGGCAGGTTTGACCATCAAGCCGGGAAAGTGTCAGCTGGCCATGAGCGAGGTCCAGTACCTCGGTCACCGGGTAGGTGGGAGAACACTGAAGCCCGAGCCTGAGAAAGTGGAAGCCATCGCATCCTGGCCCACCCCCAGGACCAAGAAGCAGGTGATGTCCTTCTTGGGGACCGCTGGGTACTATAGGAGGTTTGTTCCATGCTATAGTAGCCTGGCAAAGCCCTTGACGGACCTCACCAAGAAGAAGCTGCCCTCTGCAGTCGATTGGACAATGGACTGCGAGACAGCCTTCCGGGCCCTAAAGGACGCCCTGTCCAGCCCGCCCGTGCTACAGGCAGCCGACTTCACGCGGCCGTTTGTAGTACAGACCGACGCCAGTGACTTCGGCCTCGGTGCGGTGCTCAGCCAGGTGGACTCTGCGAGCCAAGAGCACCCAGTCTTGTACCTGAGCAGGAAGCTGTTACCAAGGGAAGTTGCCTATTCCACGATGGAGAAGGAGTGCCTGGCCATAGTGTGGGCCCTGCAGCGTCTGCAACCCTATCTATACGGGCGCCACTTCATCGTGGAGACGGACCACAATCCCCTCAGCTGGTTGCACACCGTCTCTGGGACGAATGGGCGATTGTTGCGATGGAGCCTTGCGCTCCAGCAATACAACTTCACCATTCGCCACAAAAGGGGCCGTGACCACGGTAACGCAGACGGGCTGTCCCGACAAGGAGAGGTCGCGGACGGGCGCACGGGGGAACACCGGAGTGTGCTGCCCCCTAGCGCCCTCAACAGGGGGGAGGTGTGAGGCAAATCCCGGGATATGAAGATGAATTATGACTCCAGTCATAATCCCTCATCACTCCCTGGCAGTGCCCCCTCCCTTCTTGTTCTCAGTGTTCCACTTACACCTCCATGGCCATGTCCTGTGATATGGAAATTAGGTGGTGTGGGAACAATGGACACAGGATGACTCCCTGCCGTCACCCTGTAGTAGGAGCTGCTAGCTAGTTAGCAAGGCTATGGAAATAGCCAGACAGAACGACTCCAGTAAAAAATGGTTCATATCTCGCAAGCCATATTTCCGATAAATATGGCAACCATAAAAATGGTGTCTCCGCATGCGGACGATGCCGGCACACCCTTTTTATGGGAGCAGGACATTGGGAAATGCCCCAGGCGTGATATCAGCCAATGGGGAACTGGCAGACAGGTCATGAGTCCCCTCGTTCTGTAGCTAAATTCATAACTGTCACAATGAGAGCATTGGCGTCCGCCTACGACGCTCCCAGGCAAAGTTATGGCCATATTCCATGTTGTGGATTTTGTCCATAACTCCAGCCAGGGGTGGAGCAGTGCTCCCTCTGAGGTCACTAAGGTAGGAGGGGACCTGGATCTGCCCAGGTTGATAACCCTACTTCGGCCATTTTCCAGTGTTCTTTTCGCTGGGGGCACGTGTAGGAAACATCTGTGGGAAGGATCCTAGAAACCTGGGTACAGCGCCCCCCTGTGGCCAGACGCACAAGGTAACTGATTGAATTTGCATACCTGTTTGTAAACCATGCTTTATCTGTAACTGTACTCTGACATATGTATATTCTGTAGATTCCCTATTGTATATATTGTAGTTTCTAGTGTGCTTTAGGCTGATTAAATTATATAATTAATCTTGGGCTGTTCTGTTATCTCGATCTTGAATCCCACGTCTGTGTGTTCGGCTAATAGTTACCGTGAAGCGGTTGGTGGCAGCGAGTTGTGCCAAGGATTATTGTGGGGAGGCCAGTGAGATTCGGGGAGATTTTATATATTCCGCCCGCGGAGGTCGGGGGAATATATACCCTACTCTCACCGGGGACCCTTCAATAATCGGCATAAGTAGTATAGCGGCCTCCTTGCTTATTGTCGGGCAATTCCATAATTGGCCTGACTATAAGAGGGGCGCTAGAGAGCGCGTCACGTGCTCTGTCTGTCGGTCGGGAGGTATAAAGGAGGGGTGACCCCCACTTGTTACCCCCCGATTGTGACGTACTGGTAGCCAGCGCGGGGGATTTCTGAGTGACCCCCCCGGTGGTTTGTGACAGTTGTGTTTCTGTTTTTGTTCACTGTATAAGTTGAATGAAAACCCAGTTGCAGGCAGGAAAGTAAGTTTACATTTTTTCTTTTTCCCCCTATCCAATGTAATTATTTTGGTCATGCGGACAAGTTTCTTATCCAGAAGGAAACTCCCTTTACAAGCCAGAAAGGAAACAAGCCTTGGTTCTGGCAGACACGAGCAGTACTTTTTCATATAGATAAAAATTCATCTGAAGAGATGCCATGTCAGGGTACATTTCATCTGCAGAGGAAGACCCTGGATGGCCACCACTTCACCTGGCAAAGACTATTTGCCTTGGGTGAAGCTGGAGTGTTCAGCCGATCGTGCCGCCGGGGCCGCGCGCCTGGGCCAGACCGATCGTGCCGCCGGGGGCGCGCGCCTGGGCCAGACCGATCGTGCCGCCGGGGATGCGCGCCTGGGCCAGACCGATCGTGCCGCCGGGGATGCGCGCCTGGGCCAGACCGATCGTGCCGCCGGGGGCGCGCGCCTGGGCCAGACCGATCGTGCCGCCGGGGGCGCGCGCCTGGGCCAGACCGATCGTGCCGCCGGGGGCGCGCGCCTGGGCCAGACCGATCGTGCCGCCGGGGGCGCGCGCCTGGGCCAGACCGATCGTGCCGCCGGGGGCGCGCGCCTGGGCCAGACCGATCGTGCCGCCGGGGGCGCGCGCCTGGGCCAGACCGATCGTGCCGCCAGCCGCGCGCCTGGGCCAGACCGATCGAGCCGACGGCCGCGCGTCTGAGCCATGACCTTTGGTGATCAACTAATTGCCGTGAGCACGGGCCGGGATAGGGGTGAGGCGGTCACATTCTGAAATCTGCCAACTCTGATGTTCCCAAGAAGACAACCAAATCTTATTAAACTGTAAAGTAAAAGCTGTGCCGCAGAAGAAGAGGGTGACATCCATTCTTGGTAAGGAGGGGGCATAAACACAGATATTTAGGAGTAGCATCCAACATCACCCTGGAAACTGCAGGCAGCGATGAAATTGTGCTGCAACAATAGAAAAACATTCTCAGGGACAGAATGAGCTAATGAAGTGACGCGTCCTTCTAAAGTAATATTTCCTTCATGCAAGCACAGAAGACATTTAATCTCTGCGGCAATACATGGTACTATGTCACCGACTAACGATGGAAGACCCTGCAATCACACAGCTCACACCCTGAATGTGACAGCGGATCCGCACAATTTATAAAAAAGAGGGTTAAATTAGCGGAGCGATAAGGGTGGAAACACATGGCGGGTTTGTGCTGGATTTTTCCATCGTGAATCCACAAAATCTGTTGCAAATTTTTTCTCCTTTGGATTCGCCTTTGTAATGCATAGGGTGAAACCCGGGGCATGAACACATGCAGCTCACACGGGGTATTGATATGAATCTGTATAAAAACTTGTTTTTCTTTATTTTCCGAATACATTTTTTTTTTTTTTTTTTTAAATTTAACCTTTTTTTTCAGCAATTACCGCCGGGGATAAATACTATATTTTATTTGTATGATTGTGGCGAATAATATTAAATAATAATTTTTTTAATTTAATTTACATTTTGGTAACAGAAGTAATTTAATTAATTTATTTTTTTGGTCAATAATCGACAATATTGTACAAAATTGTTACACTTACTCATTCATGAGGCCTGGCACAGGATCACTAACAAGGATAGACATGAGGGACTTCATTAGGCCCCCAGATGCCATGATAATACCATAGCATAGTGTTGTGAACGGACCCTATGGGTGATAGAATGGTCGTTCCTCCTCTCTGGTATTCAACCACCTAAAACTTTCAAAATGTAGTATTCATAATCTAATATATAACGCTGTGTGTGTGTGTGTGTGTGTGTGTGTGTGTGATATATGTATATATATATATATATATATATGTCAGTCTGTCTGTCTGTCTGTCCGCTACAGGAATCCGCACAGTCGAATTTACAATCACAAAATTTTGCACAGACGCCTCATGTGACTCAGGGAACGTCATAGACTGTTTGGGCGGGAAAATGTAACCCCGCGCTTTACAGTTACTCTCCAAAAATCCTGTTTCCATTAAACTGAATGGAGGTGGGAGCTATAGGTTATTAATAGCAATTATCATTGGTTGCTATAGGAACAAAATAAACTGTTAGTATAAGAAGCTTGTGTGTGAGGTAATAAGATGTCGGTGGTGAGACGGATAGAGAGACAGACAGACATACACAGATAGAGACAGATGGGAAAGAGACAGAGAGAGAGAGCGAGACGGGGAAAGATACAGAGACAGGCGGCGGAAAGAGACAGGCGGCGGAAAGAGACAGGCGGCGGAAAGAGACAGGCGGCGGAAAGAGACAGGCGGCGGAAAGAGACAGGCGGCGGAAAGAGACAGGCGGCGGAAAGAGACAGGCGGCGGAAAGAGACAGGCGGAGGAAAGAGACAGGCGGCGGAAAGAGACAGGCGGCGGAAAGAGACAGGCGGCGGAAAGAGACAGGCGGCGGAAAGAGACAGGCGGCGGAAAGAGACAGGCGGCGGAAAGAGACAGGCGGCGGAAAGAGACAGGCGGCGGAAAGAGACAGGCGGCGGAAAGAGACAGGCGGCGGAAAGAGACAGGCGGCGGAAAGAGACAGGCGGCGGAAAGAGACAGGCGGCGGAAAGAGACAGGCGGCGGAAAGAGACAGGCGGCGGAAAGAGACAGGCGGCGGAAAGAGACAGGCGGCGGAAAGAGACAGGCGGCGGAAAGAGACAGGCGGCGGAAAGAGACAGGCGGCGGAAAGAGACAGGCGGCGGAAAGAGACAGGCGGCGGAAAGAGACAGACAGGCGGCGGAAAGAGACAGACAGGCGGCGGAAAGAGACAGACAGGCGGCGGAAAGAGACAGACAGGCGGCGGAAAGAGACAGACAGGCGGCGGAAAGAGACAGACAGGCGGCGGAAAGAGACAGACAGGCGGCGGAAAGAGACAGACAGGCGGCGAAAGAGACAGACAGGCGGCGAAAGAGACAGACAGGCGGCGAAAGAGACAGACAGGCGGCGAAAGAGACAGACAGGCGGCGAAAGAGACAGACAGGCGGCGAAAGAGACAGACAGGCGGCGAAAGAGACAGACAGGCGGCGAAAGAGACAGACAGGCGGCGAAAGAGACAGACAGGCGGCGAAAGAGACAGACAGGCGGCGAAAGAGACAGACAGGCGGCGAAAGAGACAGACAGGCGGCGAAAGAGACAGACAGGCGGCGAAAGAGACAGACAGGCGGCGAAAGAGACAGACAGGCGGCGAAAGAGACAGACAGGCGGCGAAAGAGACAGACAGGCGGCGAAAGAGACAGACAGGCGGCGAAAGAGACAGACAGGCGGCGAAAGAGACAGACAGGCGGCGAAAGAGACAGACAGGCGGGGAAAGAGACAGACAGGCGGGGAAAGAGACAGACAGATGGGGAAAGAGACAGACATGGGGAAAGAGACAGACATGGGGAAAGAGACAGACAGACTGACATATATACAAACAGAGATAGAAATAGACAGAGACATACAGAAAGAGACTGGGAGAGAGACAGAGAGACAATTACTATCCCGAGCAACGCCCGGGTACTACAGCTAGTGTGTGTGTGTTTGTATACATAATATTTATTACTAATATTTTATGTAACATTTTATTTTACTTTTATTGTATATTTTTATAATTTTTTATTTTAATTTTTTTTTTTTTACTGGTTTTCATTGTAAAAACACTCCCATTTAAAAATCACATTTTTTATTGAAATATTCTTCATGCAGAAGTCCGTCTGGGGATCTTGGGGCTAAAAAGAAGAAGAAAAAACAAAAGCGGAAAAAGGAAAAGCCAAATTCTGGGGGCACAAAGTCCGACTCTGCATCCGATTCTCAAGAAATTAGGACGCAGCAGCCTTCAAAGGTAGGTAGCTCTCTTTTTTTTTTTTTTGTTAATTCCAGAGAGCAAAGTCTTGTGGTGGACAGATACCGGTAAATTTGCACGGGGTATAGGTGATGTCCTCTTATATTCACACGAGACTCCTTCAGATATTCCACTTGCAATCACCAGCACAAAAGTATGCATCAGTGTTATCCCATGGGTCACCATCTTCATTTTACCTGAATTTGACCTCATTGAAGCTTGGTTCAACTTTGTTGTGGTCATAAATTAGCGCAGGAGTTCAGAAAAACATAGATAAAAAAAGCTTCAAACTCTCTACCAGGACAGACTCGCTAATGGTTTTTCAGTTAACTCATTCTGCAGCCCAACAGGAATGGGTCTGGTCCTTGGTTGTCTTTTTAATGCAGAGATAAAATCAATTTATTAACATTTTTCATTTATTTTTCTTGTTTTGCAACCTCCTATAATTGCGGTGCAGTGTGTAATTGCACTAACAGTGTCGCTGCCTTTATTGAGCACAGGATCGCTTGTTGTCTCCCAGGCATGGCAGTGCTGCAATCTTCACAGACCAAGAGCAGATCTGTCAGTGACCAATAGCCCCAAAGGGAGTCTGTTTTCCCTGTAACCGGGGCTTCTATTGATGCCCCAGTTACAGTGGAAAACTGCAAAATAAAAAAAAATCAGTGTCTTGAAGAAATCTTTTATGATTTTATAGGGAGGACATCTGTTATAATATTTACAAATATAAATAAAGTAAAATACAAAAAAAACTCATATCAAACTAAATGAGCACTGTCCTGATATACAAGACTGTGCATTACATGTCAAAACAACCAAAGCAAAATAGAGAACGCATTCTAACCCAATTTGTTGATGTAAAGAATAGCAAACTATTTTTTGTCCTTTTTTATCTTTTTGTTCTCTTTATACCTAATTTAAAAAAAAAAAAATCCTATATATAGGTACCAACAAACAGCCAACAAAACCATTGAAATGATAGAAAACGGAGGTCTGGCATTTGTTGTGCTTCCCCAGTGATCACAGCAGTGCCTGCCACAGAGACTTACTTTCCCCGTAGTCACAGCAGTACTCCCACATCCACTCTTCCCCAGTGGTCACAGCATTGCCTCCTTCCAGCGCATGTACAGAGACACAATGCCCCAGTGGTCACAGCAGTGCTTCCCACACATACACACTGTGGTCAAAGCAGTGCCTCCCATAAAGAAATTCTTTCCCAGAAGTCACAGCAGTGCCTCCCACACACACACAACTCACACCCCTCCTGTGGTCACAGCAGGGCCTCACACACAGACACGCCTCTCCTGTGGTCACAGCAGGGCCTCGCACACAGACACGCCTCTCCTGTGGTCACAGCAGTGCTTCCCACACAGACACGCCTCTCCTGTGGTCACAGCAGTGCTTCCCACACAGACACGCCTCTCCTGTGGTCACAGCAGTGCTTCCCACACAGACACGCCTCTCCTGTGGTCACAGCAGTGCTTCCCACACAGACACGCCTCTCCTGTGGTCACAGCAGTGCTTCCCACACAGACACGCCTCTCCTGTGGTCACAGCAGTGCTTCCCACACAGACACGCCTCTCCTGTGGTCACAGCAGTGCTTCCCACACAGACACGCCTCTCCTGTGGTCACAGCAGTGCTTCCCACACAGACACGCCTCTCCTGTGGTCACAGCAGTGCTTCCCACACAGACACGCCTCTCCTGTGGTCACAGCAGTGCTTCCCACACAGACACGCCTCTCCTGTGGTCACAGCAGTGCTTCCCACACAGACACGCCTCTCCTGTGGTCACAGCAGTGCTTCCCACACAGACACGCCTCTCCTGTGGTCACAGCAGTGCTTCCCACACAGACACGCCTCTCCTGTGGTCACAGCAGTGCTTCCCACACAGACACGCCTCTCCTGTGGTCACAGCAGTGCCTCCCACACAGACACGCCTCTCCTGTGGTCACAGCAGTGCCTCCCACACAGACACGCCTCTCCTGTGGTCACAGCAGTGCTTCCCACACTGACACGCCTCTCCTGTGGTCACAGCAGTGCTTCCCACACAGACACGCCTCTCCTGTGGTCACAGCAGTGCTTCCCACACAGACACGCCTCTCCTGTGGTCACAGCTGTGCTTCCCACACAGACACGCCTCTCCTGTGGTCACAGCTGTGCTTCCCACACAGACACGCCTCTCCTGTGGTCACAGCAGGGCCTCCCACACAGACACGCCTCTCCTGTGGTCACAGCAGGGCCTCCCACACAGACACGCCTCTCCTGTGGTCACAGCAGTGCTTCCCACACAGACACGTCTCTCCTGTGGTCACAGCAGGGCCTCCCACACAGACATGCATCTCCTGTGGTCACAGCAGTGCCACCCACACAGACACGCCTCTCCTGTGGTCACAGCAGTGCTTCCCACACAGACACGCCTCTCCTGTGGTCACAGCAGTGCTTCCCACACAGACACGCCTCTCCTGTGGTCACAGCAGTGCTTCCCACACAGACACGCCTCTCCTGTGGTCACAGCAGTGCCACCCACACAGACACGCCTCTCCTGTGGTCACAGCAGTGCTTCCCACACAGACACGCCTCTCCTGTGGTCACAGCTGTGCTTCCCACACAGACACGCCTCTCCTGTGGTCACAGCAGTGCTTCCCACACAGACACGCATCTCCTGTGGTCACAGCAGTGCTTCCCACACAGACACGCCTCTCCTGTGGTCACAGCAGTGCTTCCCACACAGACACGCCTCTCCTGTGGTCACAGCAGTGCTTCCCACACAGACACGCCTCTCCTGTGGTCACAGCAGTGCTTCCCACACAGACACGCCTCTCCTGTGGTCACAGCAGTGCTTCCCACACAGACACGCCTCTCCTGTGGTCACAGCAGTGCTTCCCACACAGACACGCCTCTCCTGTGGTCACAGCAGTGCTTCCCACACAGACACGCCTCTCCTGTGGTCACAGCAGTGCTTCCCACACAGACACGCCTCTCCTGTGGTCACAGCAGTGCTTCCCACACAGACACGCCTCTCCTGTGGTCACAGCAGGGCCTCCCACACAGACACGCCTCTCCTGTGGTCACAGCAGGGCCTCCCACACAGACACGCCTCTCCTGTGGTCACAGCAGGGCCTCCCACACAGACACGCCTCTCCTGTGGTCACAGCAGGGCCTCCCACACAGACACGCCTCTCCTGTGGTCACAGCAGGGCCTCCCACACAGACACGCCTCTCCTGTGGTCACAGCAGGGCCTCCCACACAGACACGCCTCTCCTGTGGTCATAGCAGGGCCTCCCACACAGACACGCCTCTCCTGTGGTCATAGCAGGGCCTCCGTCCCACCAACCCACACAGACACACTTTAATTGTGGTCACAGTAGTGCATGCCGCAGACATATTCCCCCAGTGGTTACAGCAGTGCCTCCTACACACCACCCTTCCCCCAACCCCCCACCCCTCCTTCCCCAACACCCCCACAGTTGTTACAGCAGTGCCTCTTTCCCCGTGGTCACAGCAATGCCTCCCTCCCACCCATTCACACTACCCTAGTGGTCACAGCAGTGCCCCACATAGGCACAGTAGTGCCTCGCTCCCACACAGACACTTCTTCAGTGTTCACAGCAGTGCCTCGCTCCCACACAGACACTTCTTCAGTGTTCACAGCAGTGCCTCGCTCCCACACAGACACTTCTTCAGTGTTCACAGCAGTGCCTCCCCTTTAGACATAGGACTGTGGAAGTAACAGCCGTGCCTTAGACAAATTTCCCTAGTAGACGTCTGTTCTTGCACTAGTGCCCCCTTTCTCCTTTTTTATTATCATCAGGCGGTCACTTGCCCCCTAAACCTTCACCCTCATCACAGTGAGGTTGCTCTCTCAGGGTGATTGCTCCGTTGAGTGCTACCTTATGCCTGTGGTCGGGGCAGTGACGAATCGCTCCTCGGTGCCCCCTATTGGCCATGTAGCAGTATAAATAAACCCCTGTGACTAATGTAAAGACTCCATAATATCCAGCGTTCTTCTCCACCTGTCTCTTGTACTGACTGTACAAATAATGCTCCAGGGTGTGAAGCAAACAAACCCCCCCCCCCCACACACACATCTTGTATTTATATTTCCTTTGCACGCCGCTCCATTGACAGACAGAAATGCGTTGTGTACCTTTGCTGTGAATAATTTATTTCCATTGGTTTCTAGCAGCAGCTGCGTTACACGGGGTCACTGGGGACAAGTTGGGTAAACAGAATATTTGTGTAGAGAACACCGGGCCGCGCTCCGTCCTGGCCGGGGTCGAGTATCTGACATTTAGGCATTAGTTAGTATGGGGCATCAGTATTTGATATTATAGCTATATTGTATTTCATTGCTTTATGCATTACGTGAACTGCTTAAATAATAGCTGGGTGTGCACCCCCCCCCCAGCATAGCCGTGGGCAGTTTACTGGTGACCGCACAACTGTATAGGATGGCCAGGCGGTAGGAGGAGGCTTGTAGTGCTCTGGTCCAGTGGCCGCAGACTGCTCCATTCTAGTCCTATATAATAGAGCTATTGGCTTAAACTTTTCACTTTCTGCTCTGACTTCACTTCCTGCTTTGCACCTATGTGTTGTAGCTGCACTTCCTTATGACATCACTTCCTGCTCAGCAGCTATTGGTTGTAACTGCACTTCCTTATGACATCACTTCCTGCTCAGCAGCTATTGGTTGTAACTGCACTTCCTTATGACATCACTTCCTGCTCAGCAGCTATTGGTTGTAACTGCACTTCCTTATCACTTCCTGCTCAGCAGCTATTGGTTGTAACTGCACTTCTTTATCACTTCCTGCTCAGCAGCTATTGGTTGTAACTGCACTTCCTTTTCTGACATCACTTCGTGCTCAGCAGCTATTGGTTGTAGCTGTACTTCCTACTGTGACTTCACTTCCTGTTCTGCAGCTATTGGCTGAAGCTGTACGTCCTTCTCTGACTTCCTTTCCTGCTCTGGAGCTATTGACTGAAGCGGCACTTCCTTCTCGGACATCACTTCCTGGTCTGCAGCTTTTGGTTGTAGCTCTGACTTCACTTCCTGCTCTGCAGCTGTTGGCTGCACTTTCTGCTCTGACTTCACTTCCTGCTCTGCAGCTGTTGGCTGCACTTTCTGCTCTGACTTCACTTCCTGCTCTGCAGCTGTTGGCTGCACTTTCTGCTCTGACTTCACTTCCTGCTTTGCAGCTACTTCCTGCTCTGCAGCTGATTGGTTAAAGCTGCACTTCCTACTGATTTCACTTCCTACTCTGCAGCTATTGGCTGAAACCGCAGTTTCTGCTCTGACATCACTTCCTGCTGTACAGCTATTGACTTAACCCCTTCAGCCCCCGGGCACTTCCCGTTTTTGCGTTTTTGTTTTTTGCACCCCTTCTTCCGAGAGCCGTAACTTTTTTATTTTTCCATCAATCTTGCCATGTAAGGGCTTGTTTTTTGCGGGACGAGTTGTACTTTTAAATGAAACCATAAGTTTTACCATATAGTGTACAGGAAAACGGCAAAAAATTCCAAGTGTGGAAAAATTGCAAAAAAAGTGTGATCGTACAATAGTTTTTGGGATATTTTATTCACTGTGTTCACTGTATGGTAAAACTGATGTATCTATGTGATGCCTGAGGTCAGTGCGAGTTTGTAGACACCAAACATGTATAGGTTTACTTGTGTCTAAGGGGAAAAAAATTCACAAGCTTGTCCAAAAAAAGTGGCGCAAGTTTTGCGCCATTTTCCAAAACCCGTAGCGATCTGATTTTTCAGGATCTGAGGCTCAGTGATGGCTTATTTTTTGCGTCTCGACCTGACGTTTTTAACTGTACCATTTTTGCGCAGATGCTATGTTTTGATCGCCTGTTTTTTTTCAAAATTTGCAGCGACCAAAAAGCGTAATTTTGGTGTTTGGAATTTTTTTTTGCCGCTACGCCATTTACTGATCAGATTAATTGATTTTATATTTTGATTGGGCATTTCTGAATGCGGCGATACCAAATATGTGTATATTTTTTATTTTTTTAGCCCTTTAATTTTCAATAGGGTGAAAGGGGGGTGATTTGAACTTTTAGGTTTTTTTTTTTTTTTTTAATTCTTTAAAACTTTTTTTTTTTTTACTTGTCCCCCTAGGGGGCTATAGCGATCAGTAATCCGATCGCTCTGCACTATCTGCAGATCTCAGCTACAGAGCTGAGAACTGCAGATTTGGTGCTTTACTTTAAATGCCGGCTGTATTCCGGCATTGAAAGGAAGTGAGTCATGTTAGCTACAGGCGTCATCACATCCATCACTACCATGGCAACTACCGAAAGTCACGTGATCTTGTCACGTGACTTCCGGTGGGGGCGGGGTAAGTGGCTGTCATGGCGGCGCGCATATACATATCGTTGCCAGATTTTGGCAGCGATATGTAAGGGGTTAATGGCCGCGGGTGGAAGCGATTCCACCCGCGGCTAGCAGGCACACATGTCAGCTGTTGAAAACAGCTGATATGTGCGCGGATCGCCGCCTGCCCGCGGCAGGGAGGGGGGCTTAATGGCACACGATCCATGACGTACCCAGTACGTCATGGGTCGCTAAGGGGTTAAGCGGCACTTCCCTCTGACATCATTTCCTTCTCTGCAACTATTGGTTGCAGCTGTATGATCTCCTTTTACATCACTTCCTGTTCTGCATACCCCCAGTACACACAAATGTCAATGCTTAAGACTTCATTAAAGTCACAGAAAAGTTAGAAATTAATGAGACCCATAGAATGTTAGAGTTGGAAGTGCCCTCCAGGGTCATTGTGTCCAACCCCCTGCTCAAAGCAGGGATTCACTAATCTGACAGATGTCTGTCCAGCGTCTTTGAAGCCTTCCATTGAAGGAGAACTCTCCACCTCTCATGGCCGCCTGTTCTACTAATTGATCACCCTCACTGCCAAATTTTTTTTTTCTCTAATATCTAACCTGTATCTTCTCCCTTTTTTTTTTTTTTTTTTTTTATTCCATTGCTTCTCTTGTTTTCATGTGCAAATAAGAATAAGAATGATTCCTGCTGGCTCTTCTCTGAACTTCCTGCATTTTCCCAGAACTTGTCTGTTATGATCTGGTCACAGTGTGGACGATCACAAAAATCCCGTCAGCAGAAAAACACACGAGTAGTTGAAACCTGAGCTGACCGCAATCCCCGATCTATCGGACAACACTAGAAGTAGCCGTGGAGCGTTCCTAAACACACCTAGACGCCTCGTCACATCCGGAGAAACTTACTACGCCCTACAGATAGAAATGGGGAAACCGGTCTTGCCTCAGAGTAGTCCCCAAAGGAATAGCAAGCCCCAACATGTAAAGCCAACTGGGATGTAAGAAAACACAATACACAGTAAATATAGATTAGCAAAGGCAAGGCCTGACTTCCTAGATAGAACAGGACAGAAAACTGATTGCAATCAGTGCAAAACCCTGTGGAAAAATACCAATCTCCTGATATATATATAAAAAAAAAAAAAACCTGAGTCCACACAGTCTCTCCCCCACTATCTCAGGTATTCTTGTAAATAATGGGAGAAACAAAATACAAAAAAACCCACAAGAAATACAAAAGTGCAAATTAATGAAGTAGACCAGGGAGAATCTCCCTTTCCTTGCAGTGGGACTTGCAGAGGGGGAACCCCCATGCTCATCAAAACAGACAATTCTTCTCCTGCAACAAAACAGACTTTAAGCAAAATTAAATGAAATACAAACACTCTTAGGTGTGGATCAGGCAATAAAGCAAAGAACTTACAACTTATCTGGAATGGTTCAGTCACAGGATAAATGGAAGGACAAACTCTAAGACAATTCAGAGACTAAGGAATGAACATCTATCGCCATCCCCAGCCAGCAGACACTGCTCTACTATATAGCCCAGGCTAATCTGCAATTGGGCTTCCCAAACTCCCAATTAACTCCCACACCTGTTGAGTCACAGTCAGCTTCACCTCCAGTCCTGACCACCAGAGGGAGCTCGAAACAATCGCCCCCTCGGATGACATACACAACACTTGTCAAACCCATAGTTGCTCATTTTTTTCAATAAGGATAGTATGAGATACTTCATCAAATGCTTTCCAGAAGTTGAGATGTACTATATCTACTCTATTTCCCTGATCCATCCAGTCAGTGATTCTATCATAGAAGGAAATTAGAATAGTTTTGGCATGACTTGTTTGCTAAAAACCCATGCTGGCTCTGCTTAATTACTGTGTAATTCAGTATTCAGACAGCATTATATTTGTCTTTAGATATGACTCCCTCTTTCCATTTTACATACATTCCTTTTTTTCCTTTTTTTATCAAATATTTAAGTTCTGTATTCATCCATCCTGGTCTCTTTAAATGCTTCCAATTCTTCCTTGTTTTAGGGATTTTTACCGATTTGTGAAAAGAGAATTTCATTTAGCAAAATCTCCCATCCTCCTTGGACATTTCTGTCCTTCAGATCATCCAGCCAGCTGACCTTTTCTTACCTTTCTCTGAGTCCATTAAAATTTGCCTTTCTGAAGTCCAAGGTTAAAGTCTGAATCCTTGCAGGTCTTTCCTCCTCATATAATCCAAAATTCGAGGATAATATGATTGCCGCCTCCTAAATTCCCAGCCACCTTTACTTCCTCAACCATTTTCTTCCTGTTGGTAAGAATTCGGTTCAAGATGACAAATCCTCCTATTCTTTCTTCTACCTTTATGAAAGATAAAGTTGTCAGTGAGAGAAGATAAGAATTTTCTGGACCCATATTGGCAATGTTGATCTGTAATATATTTGGCTGAGAAATCGGGTAAATTTTTGTCTAATTTGCTCCATTTGCATTAAAGTGTTGGTGCTGGTACTTGTTACGGATAGGTCAGGGGGAAGGGTTGCTGTTCCAGAAAGCTGCCTCCAAGCCATAAATCGGTTTTCTAAAATCTGTGAGAAATTATTATTATTATTATTATTACTATTATTATTATTGAGGAAAATATATAAAATATTTTTGTTTTTTCCTTTTTTCCAATTGTAACAAGATGGGACAGGACAGAATCAAAGAAGAAGAGGATATCATGGTGAGTTCTGTTGTTCTTGCGTCTTTAATAAACCAAGGGTAACTTTTAATGCCTGATTTTGCCAAACTTTCCCAATCTGCTGAATATCAAAGATATGGTGAAATGGAAACCTCGTAGTTTTGAAGAACATGGCCTAAATGCTTTCCATGTAAATTGAATGGTGTACGTGGTGTAACTCTTCCCCCCACCCCCCCTTGCTATTTGCTGTCTGAGAGCGGGGGGGGGGGGGGGGGGGGCCGGGTTCGGGTGTTGTGTTACAATTGCGCCATTGCTCCTATAGAGCTATAGATGTAATAGTGAGTCACTAGTTGTGTGAATGGGTGATTTGAATGTTTTGGGGATATCTCCTTCAATTCCATGCAATAAATCAGAAGCATAGGCAAAATTCACCGCCTCCAAATACACCCTTGAAGAGTGTCATCAGTGACTAGGTTTTTATTCCTGCTGCGCCACTGTTTTTTTTTTTTTTGTTTCTTTTTCTTTTCCTAAATCTGCCATATATGAGCCTTTTTGTTTATTGCCAATTTTTATAGTCTTCAGCAAGGCGACGTGGTTTGCATGATTATAGGAGGGGTGTGGTGAATTGCCTGTCTACGGGGGGGGGGGGCGTGGCGAATTGCCCGTCTACGGGGGGGCGTGGCGGATCGCCCGTCTACGGGGGGGCGTGGCGGATCGCCCGTCTCCGGGGGGAGCGTGGCGGATCGCCCGTCTCCGGGGGGGGGGGGCGTGGCGGATCGCCCGTCTCCGGGGGGGGGGGGCGTGGCGGATCGCCCGTCTCCGGGGGGGGGGGGCGTGGCGGATCGCCCGTCTCCGGGGGGGGCGTGGCGGATCGCCCGTCTACGGGGGGGGGGGCGTGGCGGATCGCCCGTCTACGGGGGGGGCGTGGCGGATCGCCCGTCTACGGGGGGGCGTGGCGGATCGCCCGTCTACGGGGGGGCGTGGCGGATCGCCCGTCTACGGGGGGGCGTGGCGGATCGCCCGTCTCCGGGGGGAGCGTGGCGGATCGCCCGTCTCCGGGGGGGGGGGCGTGGCGGATCGCCCGTCTCCGGGGGGGGGGGGCGTGGCGGATCGCCCGTCTCCGGGGGGGGCGTGGCGGATCGCCCGTCTCCGGGGGGGGCGTGGCGGATCGCCCGTCTACGGGGGGGGGGGCGTGGCGGATCGCCCGTCTACGGGGGGGGCGTGGCGGATCGCCCGTCTACGGGGGGGCGTGGCGGATCGCCCGTCTACGGGGGGGGCGTGGCGGATCGCCCGTCTACGGGGGGGCGTGGCGGATCGCCCGTCTACGGGGGGGCGTGGCGGATCGCCCGTCTACGGGGGGGGGCGTGGCGGATCGCCCGTCTATGGGGGGGTCGTGGCGGATTGCGAGTCGCATGATTACATGATTCCTTGGGGGCGGTTCATTATGTTGCTCTACTGAATTGCCGTGAGTCACACCCTCATTATAAAAAAAAAACATAAAAATTTGCATAAAGTTAAAAAAAACACATTTTTGGAACTGTATGGCATATCTAAAAAAAAAAAAAAAATGGGAGAAGCAGAAATAGAATAAGACAAAAAAACACCATCTTTTGACCTGACGATGGCTCCTTTTTAAACTAAAGCGTTTGACCCTCCTACCTGAATTGGCAATCCTGATCTCCACCCCGCTGCTTGCATTATAGTGTCACATTAGTGGTGTATGTAGCAGGTGTACTATTACTGTGAATATCTGTGTACCTGCACATTCCCGGCTTTACCCCTGAAATTGTCATCCTTGCAGAACCCCGCTATTCCAATGCAAAAGCTCCAGGACATTCAGAGAGCCATGGAGCTACTTTCCGCCTGCCAGGGACCAGCGAAGAACCTTGACGAGGCAAGCAAACGTAAATACCAGTTTTGGGATACACAGCCAGTACCGAAACTTAGTAAGTTGTCACCAGGGGACGCCCTACTCATCCAGTCCTTGTCGTTCTGTGTTTTACATACATTCACCTGTGATATTGAAGGACCACAATATAGATAGGTTACGTGTAATATCACATCTCCATAGTTTTTTTCATTGGGCAATGGAAGCCACAGACACAGGGAGTACGGAGATTCTGGGACAATCGCAGTAATTTTGGAGTATGCCAGCATAGTATGGGGACAGATCCATGCACAGATTAGCGAAAACAACACAAAAATAGAATGCCATGTTGCTAGTAGGGACTAATTGTACTCCGCATATACGCAAGGGAGCGCTTCACTTTGGCCTCTATGGGAAATATTTATCAGAAAACTTGTTTTTCATGACTTGCACTATACTTGTGATACCTTCTGCACCTTGTCCGACAAGAGGCATCAATTGTTGGAAAGGTGCAACATTTTGGCACGAGAAAAGCCAACAAATAGGTAGTGTAAACTCTGACTAGACCGTGGTAAAATGCGCCAGGAGCCGCCGTGATAAATCCTGCACATTATAAGACTGTCTAGTCGAAGTGTTAGCGGTCATAGAATTGGGAAGAATTGATAAATATGTGTGGGCTGTATTCTTGGGTCGTTTCTTAGACAAACCATATATTTTGTGGATTTTATCCTATACATTGCAAAGACTAAAATATTCGGTAACATTCCATCCACCTTGCGAAATTACAACTTTGAAACCCCAAGTAGCACATGTGTGGTTTATCCACCACAATAAAAAAAATTTATTCTGTGACTGTAAAATCCGACTACACAGAGTTTGTTTGTAGTCTGTCACCATGGAGATGCCTCACTCTAGAAAGTTTGTTTACATAGATTAATGTATTTTTAGTGTCTGTTTGGGATTTACAGTTATATCCTATACTAAAGCTATTCTTCATGCCACTGAGAACATTTTCCGTAGGATCGTGAGGACAGAATCATTTACATTGTCGATCAGTGTATATCGTCCGCTAACGCCTGCACTTCTCATTCTAGACGAAATTATAACTTGTCACGGTCCGATCGAACCCGACAAGGACAACATACGCCAGGAGCCATACTCTCTGCCTCAGGGTTTCATGTGGGACACGTTAGACCTGAGCAACGCTGAGGTGGTAAGTCACCTACTCCTGCGCCCAACGACGGGACATCTGATCATATACAGCGTATATAGGAGTAGAGAACATTAAAGGGATCCTGATCTTAGATATTGGTAGCCTATCCTTAGGATATATCCCCTATATGAGATCGGTGCAGTCTGATACCTCACCCCTACCACTGATTAGCTTTTATCAGCTGCTGCATTGACCATATGGAAATAGAACCGCACAGCTCTGTACACTGTGTAGTGGCTGTTCTCTGGTTCTCAAACCCCATTGAAGCGAATGGGAGCTGAGCTGCAGTACCCGAGAATGGACACGGTCAGTGTACTTAGCTGTATTGTTTCGGCTCTGTACACTGTGCATATCTGACCATACTACACCGCTCTAATGCTTAGGACCTATGCCAGGGATAGATCATCAGTTTCAAAGTAGAGGACTACCCCTTTAACAACTATTTGGCGTAGAAGCAATAGTGAAGGAGGATCCACATGTCCATAAAATCTTGACTTAATCTTTATTCTAAATCCCTAAAATGTGTACGTGTCCCTCAATTTAAAAGCATAATATTCCTCCAACGCATTTTTAGCTTTAAGTCCTCAATCTACAATTAAGGGCTCATAGAAAGAAACGCGTTAGAGCAGTGTTTCTCAACTCCAGTCCTCAAGACCCATCAACAGATCAGGTTTTCAGGTTTTCCTCAATATTCGACAAGGAATAATTCCATCACCTGTGCAACACTAATGGAAGCCTGAAAACCTGAAAACATGATCTGTTGGTGGGTCTTGAGGACTGGAGTTGAGAAACACTGCTCTAACGCGTTTCTTTCTATGAGCCCTTAATTGTAGATTGAGGACTTAAAGCTAGAAATGCGTTGGAGGAATATTATGCTTTTAAATTGATGGATATGTACAAATTTTAGTGAATTTATTGAAGATTAATTCAAGATTTTAAAGAGGGCCAACCACCAGGATTTTCCTGTATAACCTAAAGCCAGTGCTATACTGGCGCTATCATGCTGATTCTATACATACCTGTAGTTGTGAGATCGGATGTAAACTTTCTGAAATACAGGCAAGTAAAGTTTGTGAAATTGTTATTTGATAGCAGCTACAGAATATCTAATAGGAGAACCGGGTTTTGCTAGTTTTTCCCGCCCCGTCTGCTGCCTGTCCTTCCTCCCCCTGCCTGTTATTACAGGGAGAGGAGGGAGGAAGGACAGGCAGCAGACAGCGATGGAAATAACTAGCAAAACCCATATTCTGTAGCTGCTATCAATCAAATATCAGTGCATTTCACAAACTTTACTTGCCTGTATGGAAACTATACATCCGATCTCACAACTAAAGGTATGTATAGAATCAGCATGATAGTGCCAGTATAGCACTGGCTTTAGTTTATATAGGAAAATCCTTGTGGTTGGTGCTCTTTAAGGACGTGCAGATCCACCTTTCCCTATTGCTTCTACTTATCAAGTCCAGAGTCAAGCGGCTGGGACCCGCAATCGAACAGTACAGATTGAAGGAGCAGGCTGAGGCTTTTCCTGATGCATTTTTCATTGTTTTCCATATGAACTATTTGGAGTATATATCAAAAGAAGCTCCTAATATTGTATAGAAAAACAGGGTGACTAAAATAATCCCCAAGGCAAATGTCTGTACAATCAGACCAAAAACACAGCATTCCTTCTGTCTGCAGCCACCACTAGAGGGAGCTTCCTGCACACTGACTCTGTAAGCGCCCGATCATAGAGGACAACACTGAGCTCCACTTTAGTGTACAGTAAATGCCACTAAAAATATAGTTAGACATCTTTTAGTTTTAAAATCCACATTATGTTCTTTTATTGCTCGCTGTAAAGCCACATAATGTGGCAAATCGACATATAAAACTGCTGGCCAGTGCATGGTGGAATCTCCATTGCAGATTATCCCCGTAGATGATATACAGTATGGCTGTTTCTCCCTTGTTGTATTTTTGATGTAATGTCTGTCTGGTCATCGTAGTAACGGTGATATTTCTTTTGCCGTCCAGCTAAAAGAACTTTACACTTTGCTGAATGAAAATTACGTGGAAGACGATGACAACATGTTCCGCTTTGACTACTCCCCGGAGTTTTTACAATGGTGAGTGTCCGGGGTTTCCATGAAACAAGATCATTATGTTCACGTTGGTGGCTGCAGGTAAATTTTGTTTTTGATCGGAAATTGGTGCAATATGCAACACTGTTTACCCCATCAATATGATGATGTCCCCAATGTAAGTCACTGGGGTCTGTTTTGGGCACCGCTGATGTCCCTCTTGTGATATATCCGTTATACCTTTTTTGGCTTTGGAGAGCAAGGTCTATCAGATGTCCTCTATATGTCAAATTAACGGACACGACAGGATGAAAATGAGTCATGACCCTTTTAAATGAATGGACATTAACCCCCCGACGACATCAGCCATACATTTCCGTGCATGCGGGGAGCACATGGTTGGATGGCCCTCGGGAGCTGTTAGGGTATGTTCGCACACTGCGTTTTTGAGTGCAGTTTTGTGACCAATCTGCATGTCTATCCTTATGCCAGCAAAGCCAATGACAATCCTGAAGTGTTGTGCGCACATTGCTTATTTTTACCTTGCAGATTTGGTGCAGAACATAAACTGCAGCATGTCAATTCTTTCCACGTTTTTGCCAACCCAAAGGCACGAAAAATGCAGCCAAAAAACACCCAAAACGCACTGTAAAAATGTGTTGGTTTTTGTTGTTTTTTTTTTTTTCTGCCAGGAGATGCAGATTTGGTGCAGAAATTTCTGCAATGTGTGCAGATAGCCTTATACATCCAATACCCAGGTTTTTGCCACCTAATCTGAGATTATATTATATATAGTGTCAAGACCTACAAGCATGAGGTACCCGTGATGAGGGTTGCAGGCTTCCGTCTTATGGCCATAACACCAACTAAAAACCTCATATTTCTTCAGCGCTCTATTGGGAGACCCAGACAATTGGGTGTATAGCTACTGCCTCCGGAGGTCACACAAAGTATTACACTAAAAAGTGTAAGGCCCCTCCCCTTCTGGCTATACACCCCCCGTGGGATCACGGGCTTACTCAGTTTTAGCTTTGTGTGCGAAGGAGGTCATACATCCACGCATAGCTCCACATTGTATAGTCAGCAGTAGCTGCTGACTATCTCGGATGGAAGAAAAGAGGACACATATAGTGTCCCCAGCATGCTCCCTTCTCACCAGATGGTGTTGCAAGGTTGAGGTACCTATTGCTGGTACAGAGGCCGGAGCCCCACATGCTGTTTTCCTTCCACATCCCCTTGGAGGGCCCTGTGGAAGTGGGATCTGTCGGCCTCCAAGCCCTGAGGCCGGGCTCCATCCACAGACCCAGAAGAACCTGATGGATGTGGAGCACGAGTACTATCAGGGACAAGGCCCTGCATCGGTCAGGTACTCGGTGTCTCCGGCAAGCACAGCACGCTCCGGGCTTGCTGGGCGCTATAGTGCGCCGGGGACATTAGTGATGGGCTTATGTTGCTGCAGCCATGGCTGAGCGACGGGTCATGTTTAGGAACTTGCGCCGACCGCTCATACGGCGGCGGCGCTGATGTGACTTGTAGTGCGCCGGGGACTTGGCGCCGACCGCGCTTTTACGGCGGGGGCGCCTGTAACTTTAGTCCCCGGCTTCTGAGGCCTGGCACCGCTTCGTTCCCGCCCCCAGCCCTGCCAGTCAGAGGAGGGGCGGGACGCTGTACAGATCTCAGCGCAGGGAGCTGGAGTCTGCTTTGCATTCTCCAGCCCCCTCTCACTGAACACAGTGAGATGCCGGGTTCCCGCTCTTGGCTGGGGCTCGCCCACGGCCCGCCCCTCTGCACAGGACGTGGAAGAGAAGCCGGCAGCCATTATGGTTTCCACTCTGGGAGAACGGAACCAGGCACAGGTTTTTGAGCGACCTCATACTCGCGCTGGGCGGGCGATAGGCAGTACTGGTCCCACTAATACTGAAGTGGGCTTTTGAACTGTGTGCGGATATGCGATGCAGCACTGTACTGTCGCTATTCTGGGCATACTCTCCTAGATGGCTAGACAAGTGTTCAATGATTAGTCTGCAGTGTTTGTTGGCAGATTTGGCAACAGCAAAGTGCCAAGGCACAAGCTTTCATTGCCGCTTCGTTTGCAGGTGCTGCAATTGGGTTTATTGTCATGCTATACATGCACTATATGTCGTTTTTCTTGGCTAATGCACCTAGTTAAACAGACAATAGCAGCAGTAAGGCAAGGCTGCCAAGGCACAGGCTCTCAATGCTGCTTGATTTGCTTGTACTGCAGTGTTTTTCTGTCATGCTTGTATGCTATACATTTCCTGTATGTCGCTATCCTTGCCTCATGCTCCTAGTTAACTAGACAACAGCAGCAGTAGAGCAGTGGTGCCAAGGCACCAGCTTGCAAGGCTGCTGCATTTGCATGTGCTGGCAGTGTTTACTGTCATGTTTGTATGCGATACATTCACTGTATGTCGCTATCCTTGTCTCATACTCCTAGATATATAGACAATAGCAGCAGAAGGCCTAATGTGCTAAGCCACAAGTTTCAATGCTGCGTGTACTACATGTGCTGAAGTGTTTACTTGTACTTCAGGCTTGTATGCTATACATTCACTGTATGTCGCTATCCTTGTCTCATACTCCTAGATATATAGACAATAGCAGCAGAAGAGCTAATGTGCCAAGCCACAAGTTTTCAATGCTGCGGGTACTACAGGTGCTGAAGTGTTTACTTGTACTTCGTGCTTGAATGCTATACATTCACTGTATGTCGCTATCCTTGTCTCAAGCTCCTGGATAAATAGACAACAGCAGCAGAAGAGCTAATGTGCCAAGCCACAAGTTTTCAATGCTGCGTGTACTACATGAGCTGAAGTGTTTATTTGTACTTCATGCTTGTATGATTATTTACTGTACGGTCGCTATCCTAGGCTATGCACTTAGATAGCTAGACAACAACAGCAGAAAAAGAAAAGGCCAATGAGGACTTTATATGTTGCTTGTACTGCATGTAATACGAGTCTAGGACCCCAGTGCGGGCAATTGCTTGACCGGGGTTTTCGGCTATATGTGGTTAAAAGAACCACCTGTGCTTCCTGTCCAGAGACAGGGACGAAATTGCAGTTTCTTTCCGCTGTTATATTGGCTGTGACTATGGCTGACATCTTACAGTCTGGCAGCCCACGCAGACCTTGGGCAATATAGTTGCAATGCCCCTGGCCACCATGATTTGAGGAGCAGCTCAAGGCTCCAGGGTGGTTTTCACGCGTCCCAGGGGGCAGGCTCCGACACGGACGTCAGTTCAAGAGGGCCTAAGCAGGCTCGCTGGGAATAGCCCTCGACTCCATCAGTGAAAGAGTCAGCTTCACAGCAGGGGAGATCTCTTTTCTAATATCGCAAGCAATTGCGTACTCGTCTGGCCCTCTGATCCTAGAGATGCAGTCCAGAAACGCAACGCTTTTCACGATAAGCGTTCTCCGACCGTATTAATGAGACACTCTCCTCCCTGATTGGACAAGCGCTAGCCCAGGTCCAAATGTGGATCTCCCGATCTCCAGGCTTGCAGCTGGATCTATAGTTGTAGTGGTGGATGGGGCTTCACGTCAAAATGCCATTGACAGATAGATAGGTTCTGGCCGCAATCTGTCTATGAAGCTATCGGCAGGTCGGTTGCTCCGGCAGTCGCAGCCGTGAAGGCACTCCAAGCTATTTCAGATAGTGTTGCGCAGAGGGACGCTGTCACCGGTACATCTCGGTCTCAGCAGCGTCTGTAATCTCGCAATCGCCGCATGGCGAACCATGCTGTTAAGGCTGTCCGAGACTCTACGAGCCGGACGGCGGTGGCATCGGCCATCTCCGTATTTTTTACGCAGAGCCTAGTGGTTAACAGATTGGATCAGATGCTTCTTCCAACAAAGTGCTTAACCAGGTTGCCTTTATCTAGTGATAGTCTGTTGGTAAGGGTTGAATGAATTCATTCAACTGTCCAAAACGACTCAAAAGGCCCAGAAGGGCATAGATTCCTAGCAGGCTCAAGTACGCCCGGGGAAGGCAGCCGGAGGAATCGCTACCAAAGCGTTTTTTTCTCATATTTTTCAGCCTTCTCACTCCGCAACCGCGGGGAGCAGACTCCCCCGCTTTAGCGACATTTACCTACCACAGGTCAAAGGCCGGTGAGAGAGAGTCAGTTTGTCTCAAACTACCTCTCCGACCGAGCCGAGGCTCTTCTGCAGGCAGGACGAGTGGTAATCCCTGTTCCTCTTCAGGAACCAGTTACGCCTTTTGCTTCGACCTGGTCGTGGTGCCAAGATAGGACGGCTCCTTCCGTCCCGTTCTGGAATTTAAACTGCTTAACAAGCACGTGACAACCAGGCGGTTCCGGAGGGAATCACTCCGCTCCGTCATTGCCTCACTGTCTCAAAGAGTTTTTCCTAACATCCATAGACATTAGGATGCTTATCTCCACGTGCCGATTGCTCCAAGGCACCGGCGTTGGCTACGGGCATATTTCGTTTTGTAGCCCTACCCTTCGGCTGGCGACAGCCCCACGGGTTTTTCACCAAGTTCATGGCAGCAGTGGGAGCAGTCCCGCGCTCTTACGGTCACTCTGTGATCCCTTTCTTGGACAATCTACTTGTCAAGGCACTCTCTTTTAGAAGCATGCCAACACAACCTGAACATGGCGCTGGACCCTTCCCAGAGTTTCGGGGAGGTCTTTGACTTCTTCTAAGTTGAACCCAATCGCTGGCATATCTTGGCATAGAGTTTTCACACTCTCTCAGTGATAGTGAATTCCGCTGGACAAACAGCGTTCACTACAGACGAGGGTGCAGTCTCTCCTTCAAGGAGGCGCCTCATCCAGAGGCGAGCCTTTTCACGCAGTTTCATCTGCGTCCGCATCATTAGAAGATTCTTCGCTAAGGGGAAGGAAGTCGATGTTCCTACACAGTAACGTCCCCCTTTCACAGACGGTCAAAGACCGTCTTCAGAGGAGTCCACTCTTCAACTCAGTGGTCTAGAGCTCTGGGCAGTGTATCTTGCACTGCAAGCTTTCCTGCAGTGGCTGGAATGCAATCAGAACCGAATTCAGTCGGACTATCCACAGCGGTGGCGTACACATTCCGGACGTACAACACTAGGAAGCAAGTCTTCCTCAGTCGCGAGGACGTGGACGCAGGGGAATGGGACCTGCTCCCGTTTGGCTTCAAGAAATCGGTAGCCGCGGGATGAGGACGGACGTCGACATCATGGCGTCTCGGCAACTACAAGGTCTCGATTTTCATGGCGGGAGCTCTGGCGACAGGCGCCTTGGCTCAAGATTGGTCGCAGTTCCAGCTTCCGATTGCTGCCGCACTATTCTCGTCGCCCCAGACTGGCCGAGGAGGTTGTGGTACCGAGATCTGTGGCATCTCACCGTCAGTCGACTGTGAGCATTACGTCAGGGTCACAATGAGACGGGCTCGCCAGCCGCGGTTTGCCAAGATATTCCACAACTCGTGGAAGATATTCTTATCTTGGTGTTTTGCTCAGGGAGTGTATCCCTGGCCATCGGCTTTGCCTACTTTGCCTGCCCTCCTGCACTCTGGTCGGGAAAACGGTTGGTCGCTCGGCTCCCTTTAAGTGCAAGTCTCGGCACTATCCGTGTTGTTTCAGAAGCGTCTAGCACGTCTTCCTAAGGTGCGCACGTTGCTACAGGGAGTGTCATATTGTGCCCCCGTACGAGCGGCCGTTAGATCCATGGGATCTGAACGAGGTACTCGTTGCTCTCCAGAAGCCGCCTTTCGAGCCTCTGATGGGAGTTTCCCCTTTCTCGCCTGTCACAGAAAGTGGCTTTTCTAGGGCGATCACGTTTCTTCGGCGAGTGTATGAGCTGGCAGCTCTGTCATATCAGGCTCCCTTCCTGGTGTTTCACCAGGACTAGGTAGTGTTGCGCTCCATTCAGGAGTTTCTCCCTAAGGTAGTATCCGCGTTTCAGCTTAATCAGGATATATCATTACCTTCATTTTGTCCTCATCCGACTCACCGGTTTGAAACGGGTTTACATTTGTTAGATCTGGTCAGAGGACTCAGAATCTACTTTTCCCGCACGGCGCCTATGCGCCGATCTGATGCACTGTTTGTCCTTGTCGCTGGTACGCGCAAGGGATTGCAGGCTTCTAAAGCCAACATGGCTCGATGGCTCAAAGAACCAATTCTTGAAGCCTACCGTTCTGCTGAGCTTCCGGTTCCATCAGGGCTGAAGGCCCATTCAACCAGAGCCGTGGGTGTGTCCTGGGCATTACGCCACCAGGCTACGGCTCAACAGGTGTGCCAGGCAGCTACCTGGTCGAGTCTGCACATTTTCACCAAACATTATCAGGTGCATACCTATGCTTCGGCGGATGCCGGCCTAGGTAGAAGAGTACTGCAGGCGGCAGTGGCCTCCCCGTAGGGGAGCGCTGTCTTGCAGCCCTATCAAGAGGTATTTATTTACCCACCCAGGGACAGCTTTTGAACGTCCCAATTGTCTGGGTCTCCCAATAGAGCGCTGAAGAAGAAGGGAATTTTGTACTTACCGTAAATTCCTTTTCTTCTAGCTCTTATTGGGAGACCCAGCACCCGCCCTGTTGTCCTTCGGGATTCTTGGTTTGTTGCGGGTACACATGTTATTCATGTTGAACGGTTTGCAGTTCTCCGATGTTATTCGGAGTGAATTTGTTTAAACCAGTTATTGGCTTTCCTCCTTCTTGCTTTGGCACTAAAACTGAGTAAGCCCGTGATCCCACGGGGGGTGTATAGCCAGAAGGGGAGGGGCCTTACACTTTTTAGTGTAATACTTTGTGTGACCTCCGGAGGCAGTAGCTATACACCCAATTGTCTGGGTCTCCCAATAAGAGCTAGAAGAAAAGGAATTTACGGTAAGTACAAAATTCCCTTCTTTTTGTACAGGATACAGCCAGGCCCCTTTCTATTAGGCCTTGCATATTAGAGCTCCTGTCCCTGTATGGTGCACAGATGGAGTACGGCTTGGCAGCCCGCCTAATCTAATAGTATGGGTGTCACCTAATAGGCTGCGGGCTTGTGACTGTGCATCTGCATGTGTGAACAGCGCTCTATGCAAGCCATCAGTGTGCAGTTTTATCATCCAGCTATCGTCCCCTCCATGTTATGGAAGTGTGTGTGTGTGATTTGCTCCTCCTGCACCTGTGATGTCTCCACCTAGTGGGGGCTTACCTGTATCCTGCTGGAGTAGTAGTTTTTGGCCTAGGCAATGTACAGCTGCAGTTCCATCTTTGCTGTAAGTAATGATGCCTAATCTGAGAGCAGCATAATGTAGGGACAGAGACCCTGATTCCAGCGACGTGTCACTTTACTGATCTGTTAAGTGAAGTTTCGATAATCTACTGCTGATTAACAGTGATTTTATCATTACAGGACTACTTGGCGTGCTGCAGGTAGTCCTGCATATTCTAGAGCTCTGTATAACTGCTAGATCTGCAGCAGAGAAAAGTGATTTTATCAAAATGACAGCAAACGGCTCAGTAAGTGACACATCGCTGGAATCAGGGTCTCTGTCTCTACATTATGCTGCTCTCAGATGAGGGCACAAAAACTTGGTTACAGATTCTTTTTTAAGGCAGTGTTCACATAACAGCTATTTTTTTTGTATTGCTTTTTTATCTGTTTTTTGCAGATATTCACACCATAACACACAACAACAATCAGCTCCTATTGAATTTTTTTGTGTATTTTTTTTATGCACATTCCCCTTTATTTGATGCATTTATGGTGCAATTTTGAAGTGGCGACTGGGTTTCATAGATCAATTTTATGATTTTACTACGTTTATATGGAGAATCCTCTTTGCACCATCGGCCGAACATGTCCAGCATTTTTTGAGTGCACGGTAGTAGTTGATCCGGCTTCATACATACACAGTGGGTGCCGACTTTGTCGTACAGCCAGCACCTACCATTACCAGCAGTGATCAGAGCTGGCGCCTGATTAACCATTTTAATGCCGCCTTCTTTCTCTGTGTAATCTGTTAAGATCCAAAGACCATATAGTAAGATCACTAGTGGTAATAGGTGTGTATCTATTACAGGGCGCTGCGTCCTCCAGGCTGGCTGTCTCAGTGGCATTGTGGTGTAAGAGTGTCTTCCAACAAGAAATTAGTGGGCTTTATTAGCGCTGTTCCGGCGACTATCCGTATTTATGACAGGTAAGTGTTATCATTAATCTGCTCATCTGTCACGCTTGATAAAAATAAATAAAAAAATCTTTATTTTTATCTAGCGCTAACATATTTCGCAGCGCTTCACATACATCAGGAACACTGTCCCCATTGGGGCTCATAATCTAGAGTTCCTATCAGTATGTTTTTGGAGTGTGGGAGGAAACCGGAGTACCCAGAGGAAACCCACGCAAACACTGGGAGAACATACAAACTCCTTGCAGATGTTGTCCTTGGTGGGATTCGAACCCAGGACCCCAGCGCTGCAAGACTGCAGTGCTAACCACTGAGCCACCACAAGACTGCAGTGCTAACCACTGAGCCACCACAAGACTGCAGTGCTAACCACTGAGCCACCACAAGACTGCAGCGCTAACCACTGAGCCACCACAAGACTGCAGCGCTAACCACTGAGCCACCACAAGACTGCAGCGCTAACCACTGAGCCACCACAAGACTGCAGCGCTAACCACTGAGCCACCACAAGACTGCAGCGCTAACCACTGAGCCACCACAAGACTGCAGCGCTAACCACTGAGCCACCACAAGACTGCAGCGCTAACCACTGAGCCACCACAAGACTGCAGCGCTAACCACTGAGCCACCACAAGACTGCAGCGCTAACCACTGAGCCACCACAAGACTGCAGCGCTAACCACTGAGCCACCGTGCCGCCCCTATAGGTCTTAGAGCCGCAGCGCAGATGTGATTGAAGATATGGTGACCGTACGCCAAGAAACCGTGACTTTTAGACCTTCTGAGAAACCATGATACTTGCTTATTTACTGGCATTTACATTTGCACGTGTATCACTTTGTAAAAATGTCCAAAGTTTGAACTTCTTGGTATAATAAATTCAGATCCTGGGACTTCCCTCAGAGACATATTCACCTGACACTTAAAGAGGTTCTCCCACTATCAAAGTTCAGTTTAATCAATAGATCTTGGAATAATAGTAATTTCCAAAATTGGATGGGATTATATAAAATGTTTCTGTGCTGAGATAATCTTATATATGTGTCCCTGCTGTGTACTGTGTAATTGCTGTGTCTGACCGCACAGGGACATGGTCTGACCATACCACATCTCCTGGGCTGGGGAGGCCGTAAGAAAAGTATATAGACACCACAGCTCGGGATCACAAATAATTTATTTCTTTAAGGCAAAACATTTCTTAAAAACAGGCAGGGAAATGTTTTACCTCACAAAAAGAATAATCTACGATCCCATGCTGTATACTTAAATAAATATATATAGATAGATATATATATAATATATATATAAAATAATATATCTAATTTATATATATATATATATATATATATATATATATATATATATATATATATATATATATATATATATATATATATATATATATATATATATATATATATATAATATTATAGCCACCTCTGCTTTTTGCTTGGATCTGCACTCCCTCAATTTGGCACAGGTGATTTTAATCAGCAGGAGACTGCAGGAGGGGTCAGCCTTTTTTTTTTTTCTCCCAGTTCACATATGGGACCAGTGCGAGGTGAGTGCGCAGCTCCTCTCACTGTGTGCTGGTACTGTGTGGTGGCCGCTGTTGTGGTTTCGTGTCGGTGCGGCCTGGAGCCTTGGGGGCTTCGCCTTGCAGCATGGGCGCTGTGAGGCACCAGGTCACCTGCCCTGCTGGCGCCTTGTCGCTGTGGCAGCCCTTAGTGCACAGCGCCGCACTATAAGATTAGGAACCCACTCAGAGGTTCGCCGTGACGTGGCAGGGGGCCTAATACAATCTGATCAGAATAGTAAAAAAGAACCTCATGTTCTATTTAATTTTTTGCCTAGCAGCTTTAGATCATTGTATTTTTTGGGATATGCGATCCATGTCTTTTTCTCTATATAGTGTGTTATTTCTTAAAAACAGGCAGGGAAATGTTTTACCTCACAAAAAGAACCATCTACGATCCCGTGCTGAATACTTTATTACTTCCTCCCCTGCCCAGGAGCTGTGGTTTGATCAGACCATGTTTCTGTACAGTCAGACACGGCCATTACACAGTACACAGCAGGGACACATACATATATAGGATTATCTCACCACAGGAACATTTTTATTAATTACATCCAATTGTGGAAATTATTATTATTCCAAGATCTTATTATATTATATATATTATATGGATATTAATTAAAATAAAGGGGTTTTTCCTGTAAACTAAGTTCAGGTATGTTGTCGGTGTGCTCTCCAGCAGTGCCTACTGAACCCGATCCTTTGTGACGTAGTAATAGGCAGCACAATGTACGATCGGAGGGATACTGAGAAATGCTGTGGTAGATGTTGAGGATCTTTCTGCCGGTTTCTTGCAGTGTAAAGAAGATGGTAGAAATCAATTTCCTTTGTGTCCATAAAAAGCTGCGATCAAAGCGCGTGGCTCCAGTCCTCATCCGAGAGATAACCCGGAGGGTGAACCTGGAGGGAATCTTCCAAGCCGTATATACAGCAGGGGTTGTTCTACCAAAGCCAGTGTCCACATGCAGGTACAGTATGTAATGCCCATATGCTTTATGCCTGTAATGTGTATATACAGTCGCTTGCAAAAGTTTGGGCACCCCTGGTCAAAATTACTGTTATTGTGAAACAGTTAAGCAAGTTGAAGATGAAATGATCTCTAAAAGGCAGAAATCAAAAGATGACACAAAATTTCGGCCACGCTGCATGATTAGTACTTATTAGCACCCCCTTTATCAAGTATCACAGCACGTAAATACTTTGTCTGGCTAAAAAAAGAGTTTTTCAAATCTTGTTTGAGTGGTTTTCCATTTGTCCTTGGAAAAGTCTTCTAGTTCTGTGAGATTCCTGGCTCGTCGTGTAGTTCTGTGAGATTCCTGCCTCGTTGTCCAGTTCTGTGAGATTCCTGCCTCGTTGTCCAGTTCTGTGAGATTCCTGCCTCGCCGTCCAGTTTTGTGAGATTCCTGCCTCGTTGTCCAGTTCTGTGAGATTCCTGCCTCGTAGTCCAGTTCTGTGAGATCCCTGGCTCGTTGTCCAGTTCTGTGAGATTCCTGGCTCGTCGTCCAGTTTTGTGAGATTCCTGGCTCGTCGTCCAGTTCTGTGAGATTCCTGCCTCGTCGTCCAGTTCTGTGAGATTCCTGCCTCGTCGTCCAGTTCTGTGAGATTCCTGCCTCGTCGTCCAGTTCTGTGAGATTCCTGCCTCGTCGTCCAGTTCTGTGAGATTCCTGCCTCGTCGTCCAGTTCTGTGAGATTCCTGCCCTGTCGTCCAGTTCTGTGAGATTCCTGGCTCGTCGTCCAGTTCTGTGAGATTCCTGCCTCGTCGTCCAGTTCTGTGAGATTCCTGCCTCGTCGTCCAGTTCTGTGAGATTCCTGCCTCGTCGTCCAGTTCTGTGAGATTCCTGCCTCGTCGTCCAGTTTTGTGAGATTCCTGGATTATGTTGCATGCACTGCTCTTCCTTGGAGACGTCTTCCAGTTCTGTGAGATTTCTGGCTCGTCTTGCATGCACTGCTCTTCCTTGGAGACGTCTTCCAGTTCTGTGAGATTCCTGGCTCGTCTTGCATGCACTGCTCTTCCTTGGAGACGTCTTCCAGTTCTGTGAGATTCCTGGCTCGTCTTGCATGCACTGCTCTTTTGAGGTCTAGCTGCAGATTTTCAATGATCCTCAGATCAGGGGACTGTGAGGGCCATTGTAAAACGTTCCGCTTGCACCTTTTGAGATAGTCTATTGTGGATTTTGACGTGTGATTAGGATCACTATCCATTTGTACAAGCCATTCTTTTCTTTTCAACTTGAGCTTTTTTACAGATGGTGTTATGTTTGCATGAAGAGTTTGTTAATGTCGTTGATTCTACTCTTCCCTCTACCTGTGAAATGTTCCCCATGAAATTGACTGCAGCACAACCCCAAAGCATGATTGATCCACTCCCATGCTTAATGGGGACAAGATGTATTTTCCTGAATTTCTGTGTCCTTTTTTCTCCACACATACCTTTTGATATTGTGGCCGAAGAGTTCTATTTTAACTTCATCGCTCCACAGGACTTGTTCCAAAATGCATCAGGCTTGTTTAGATGTTCTTTCACATACTTCTGGAGCTGAATTTTATGGTGAGGACGCAGGAGAGGTTTTCTTGTGATGACTCTACCAGGAAGGCCATATTTGTGCAGGAGTCTCTCAACAGTAGAACAATTTACTACAACTTCGGAGTCTAAATCTTCCTGAAGGTCTTTTGCAGTCATGCAGGGGTACTGATTTGCCTTTCTTGCAATCCTACAAGCAGCTCTCACAGATAAGATCTGGCAGAGCTAGGAACATATCTTGACCTCCACTGCTCCTGTTATCTGCTTTCTTCATTACATTTCGAACTGAGGAAAGGGCAACTCGAAATTTTTATCCTCTTATAGCCTTCCATCATTTTCAGAGTGCTAGGCAGCTGCTCAGAAGAGCCAATGGCTGTGCTGCTTTTGGCACAAGGCTAGAGGAGGCCGGGTTTTTATTTAAAACTGTTAAATTTTATAGTGATAGTGAAGAAGCCATAACCCTAACAAGGTAATTAAGGTCTGTGGTCAAAGCTATCTGTGTACACAAATCTCCAAGGGTGTCTAAACTTTTGCATCAGCCCATTTTCCTTTTTTGTAGTTTTTAAAAATATTAAAATATTTTAAATTTTTTGCGTAAAATACAAAGGAAATGTGTCCTAACTTTATGCTTTTTAGGGATCGTTTCATCTTCAACTTGCTTAATTGTTCACAACAACAGTAATTTTGACCAGGGATGCCCAAACTTCTGTATGCCACTGTACCCATCGCCTGGGGCCATGCTTTGTCACCAATACTTTTGTACAAGTGAATATATTATAGTTTATAATTTATCATAGTGGAGAAATCTGTTTTTTCCATTTCTTCTTTTCTCACCTCCTGAACTTGCTAATCATTCCAAAAACTGCTAAAGTCTGTATTGCGCTAGAGAAGGTGGAGTGCCAGCTCACCTAGGAATCAAGATATCTCAATTGATTGAGAGGGAAGGAAGGGGGAAGAGCAGAGTGAGCGAGAAGAAAGATTGCGCTGGATTCACATCTACACTGCTCAGTGCAATGTCCTCCATGCGGCTGCTTCTTCTTGACATGCGCTACATAGAGGCAGGAAAGCAGGAATCCTGCTGTGAGTGCTGTGTATGGGAGACCTCATAGCAGCTTGTCTTCACCCACCAGCTCAGAGATAGCTGAAATTAATGGAGGCATAAAAGTTCTCCTGATCTTGATTTTCAGTGTGATAGTCAGAAATTGTGGGGTTTTTTTCCACATGTATGCACAGACATGACAACCTATTCTGAAAAGTTGCTTTAAAAATGACTGCCTATGCTTTTCAATTAATGTTAGATTTGGGAGCTCAGCTAATTTAATCAGCTTTGGTTTGTCTCTAAAGGTACCGCCGTCACACATAACGAGATCGCTAGCGAGATCGCAGTTGCGTCACGGTTTTGGTGACGCAGTAGCGATCCCGTTAGCGATCTCGTTATGTGTGACACTTACCAGCGATCAGGCCCCTGCTGTGAGATCTCTAGTCATTGCAGAATGGTCCAGGCCATTTTCTTCAAAGGTGATGTCCTGCTGGGCAGGACACATCGCTGTGTTTGACACTGTGTAACAGAATCACAGTGACTGCTGAGATCGTTATACAGGTCGCAACTGCGACCTGTATTGATCTGCATCGCTGGTAAGATCTGAGTGTGTGACATCTCGCCTGCGACCTCCCAGCGACTTACCTGCGATCCCTATCAGGTTGCATCGTTTTCGGGATCGCAGGTAAGTCGTTGTGTGTGACTGGGCCTTAAGAACAAACCCATTGACCAGCAGAATTGTGAATGCAGCTCTGGAGGAATATACAGAAGGATAAGGCTGCACATCAAAGTTGGATAATAGTATAATGCTATAAGCATACCGAAAAACATTGAAGCATACAATGAAAAATGCCACTTGCTAACTTGAAAATGTGAATAATGAAATGCATACCTGCCATGAATATTAGGAAAAAGGAGATATTTAACAATCACATTGATCAATGTAACTGAGCCCCAAAACCTCGTCAAGGTATATCTCTATATTGGGGTCCCTAGCTCTATGACCCTAACTATGTGTGGAGAGGGGTAACCAAGGACTTTCTTATATAGGAGATGGAAAAAACATGGCCGAAAGGGGCGGAGCTGTGTTCAATCATTTTTTTTGTGAACACAGCTCCGCCCCTTTTGGCCATGTGTTTGTTTTTTTTCCATCTGCTATATGAGCAAGTTAAGTGTGTGTATGTATATATATATATGTATATATATATGTATGTATGTGTATATATGTATGTATGTGTATATATATATATGTATGTGTATAAATACTTCAGCTAGTGTGTGTGTGTGTGTGTGTGTGTGTATATATATGTATATAGATAGATAGATAGATAGTCAGGGCCAGACAGTGACACAAGTTTTGTTATTTCTTTGTCGCTCCATTGGGAGACCCAGACAATTGGGTGTATAGCTTCTGCCTCCGGAGGCCACACAAAGTATTACACTTTAAAAAGTGTAACCCCTCCCCTCTGCCTATACACCCTCCCGTGGATCACGGGCTCCTCAGTTTTATGCTTTGTGTGGAAGGAGGCACACATCCACTCATGCATTCTCATATTAGTTCTGTCGTTTGGAAGAAAAGAGGGCCCCCACGGGGCCCCCGGCATGTTCCCTTCTCACCCCACTACGTCGGCGGTGTTGTTAAGGTTGAGGTACCCATTGCGGGTACAAAGGCCGGAGCCTCATGCCGTCTCCTTCACCATCCCTTAGCGGCTCTGGGAGAAGTGGGATCCTGAACAGTCATCCAGTTGCTGGGACCGTGCTCCCTCCGCAGCCCCTGTGGGAATCTGCCGGACCGGAGTCTATTCAACCTCAGGGACCGGGCCCTGCAACTATAAGGTACTCTGTGTCCCCATTGGGGAATGTGCAGGAGTGCACCTTCTTCCCGGACGCTGCGGCAGCTGCTGAATTGAGAAGACCGGCGGACTTCCGCGCCGACCGTGCCTGCTTGTCGGGCGCGGTCTCAAATTTAGTCCCCGGCTTCATCGCGGCCTAGCCGCAAAAATCCCGCCCCCGGGCCTGCCTGTCAGGGGTAAGGGCGGGACTGCCGACCTGACGTCGGATGTGAGGGCTGGAGCATCCTGCATGTTTCCTCCCCCCTCACTGATCACTGTGGGGACTCCAGATTCCCGCACTTTCCTGGCGCCGCCCACGGCTCCACTCCTCCCCTGAGATCTCCGGCAGCCATTTTTTGAGCATTCTGCCGGTGGAGGATTCTCAGGAACAGCTCTGCAGCTCCAAGGGGACCTAAAGCTGGGAATCTGGAGGCACACACTCCGCTTGTTAGCGGTCGGTAAGCCACACCGGTCACCCGGTGCTGGTCCCCCCTAGGGTGCCGGAATAGATACGTATTTATATATATATATATATATATATATATATATATATATATATATATATATATATATATATATATATATATATATATATATATATATATATATATATATATATATATATATATATATAAATTTCTGTTCGGTCGGGCTGTATACCCTGTTTTTGCCCATATACCCTCAGTGATCATTCTCCTAGGAGACAACAGCATGTCGTCCACAAGGAGCAAAGCTGTTAAGGCACAGGGGTTTTTTGCGGCCTGTACCTCTTGTGGGGCTATGTTACCTGCGGGTTCCACCTACCCTCACTGTGAGCAATGCTCGACCCCTGTTTCACTTGCTCAGCCGGAGCCTCGGTCACTAGTGGACCCCTCGGCTCATGTAGACTCCCTGCTCCCCCTGTCCAGGCGCCAGGGACAGAGTTCGCCTCTTTTGCTGAGAAACTGAGTCACTTTCACAATCCATGGCTCAGTCTATGGACAAATGGTCTGCCAAGCTACTAGAAGCTTTGCAGTCCAGACCGGTCCTTACACAGGCCCCGGCCCCTGTTGGATCATCACCTCCAGGCCCCTCTCGGTCCGAGCCACAGCGCGCTCCCAGGTTGGGCCCTGGGTCCCACGCGGAGGACTCCTGCCAGGACCACAGTCCTAGACAGGCTAAGCGGGCTCGCTGGGAATCTTCCCCGACTTCTTCACGCTGCTCGGGTTCCCAGCTTGAGGACTCTCTGGAGGACGAGGCGGACGTCGCAGCTCAGGGTTCTGACCCTGACGTCGCCCTTAACCTTGATACACCTGAGGGGGACGCATTAGTGAATGATCTTATCTCGTCCATCAACCAGGTGTTGGATCTCTCTCCCCCGCCTCCTACTGTAGAGGAGTCGGCGTCTCAGCAGGAGAAACACCAGTTTCGGTTCCCCAAACGTACACGTAGTGCGTTCTTCGATCACTCTAACTTCAGAGACGCTGTCCAGAAGCCCAGAGCGGTTCCGGACAAGCGCTTTACTAAGCGCCTCACTGACACGCGTTACCCCTTCCCCGCTGAAGTCGTTAAGGCGTGGGCTCAATGTCCCAAGGTGGATCCTCCAGTCTCTAGATTGGCGGCTAGATCTGTGGTATCGGTGGCAGATGGCTCATCGCTAAAGGATGCCACTGACAGGCAGATAGAGCTCCTGGTGAAGTCCATCTATGAGGCCACGGGCGCGTCTTTTGCCCCGGCCTTTGCAGCCGTGTGGGCACTCCAAGCTATCTCGGCTTGTCTGACTGAGATTAATGCTGTCACACGTAATTCTGCTCCGCAAGTTGCGTCTTTGACTTCTCAAGCGTCAGCTTTTTCTTCCTACGCCATGAACGCAGTCCTAGACTCGGCTAGCCGTACAGCTGTGGCTTCCGCTAACTCTGTGGCAGTCCGCAGGGCCATGTGGCTGCGCGAATGGAAGGCAGACTCTGCCTCCAAGAGGTTCTTAACCGGTTTGCCGTTTGCTGGCGAACGCTTGTTTGGCGAACGATTGGATGAGATTATTAAAGAATCCAAGCAAAAGGACTCATCCTTACCCCAGTCCAGACCTAAGAGACCTCAACAACGGAAAATACAATCGAGGTTTCGGTCCTTTCGTCCCTCCGCCAAGCCCCAATCCTCTTCGTCCAGCAGGCAGGAGAAAGGCCAGAGGAACTCCTATGCGTGGCGGTCCAAGTCACGCCCCCAAAAGGCCACGGGAGGCACTGCCTCCAAGGCGGCCTCCTCATGACTCTCGGCATCCCCTAACCGCATCCTCGGTCGGTGGCAGGCTCTCCCGCTTTGGCGACGCCTGGTGGCCACATGTTCAAGACCGATGGGTGAGAGACATTCTGTCTCACGGTTACAGGATAGAGTTCAGCTCCCGTCCTGCGGCTCGTTTCTTCAGAACCTCTCCGCCCCCCGCTCAGGCCGACGCGCTTTTTCAGGCGGTGGACGCTCTGAAGACAGGAGTTGTGACCCCCGTTCCCCTTCAGGAACGTGGTCGCGGTTTTTACTCCAACTTGTTCGTGGTGCCAAAAAAGGACGGATCATTCCGACCCGTTCTGGACCTCAAACTGCTCAACAGACACGTGAGAACCAGACGGTTTCGGATGGAATCTCTCCGCTCGGTCATCGCCTCGATGTCACAAGGAGACTTCCTAGCATCGATCGACATCAAAGATGCTTATCTCCACGTGCCGATCGCACCCGAACATCAACTCTTCTTGCGTTTCGCCATCAGGGACGAACACCTTCAGTTCGTGGCATTGCCTTTCGGCCTGGCGACAGCCCCACGGGTTTTCACCAAAGTCATGGCATCCGTCGTGGCGGTCCTACACTCTCAGGGCCACTCGGTGATTCCCTACCTAGACGATCTCCTAGTCAGGGCCCCTTCTCGGGTGGCGTGTCAACACAGCCTTACAGTCGCTCTGACGACTCTCCAGCAGTTCGGGTGGATCATCAACTTCCCGAAATCCAAGTTGACACCGACCTAATCACTGACTTACCTCGGGATGGAGTTTCATACACAGTCAGCGGTAGTCAAGCTACCGCGAGACAAACAGCTTTCTCTGCAGGCAGGGGTGCAATCACTTCTTCGGAGTCAGTCACACCCCTTAAGGCGCCTCATGCACTTCCTGGGGAAGATGGTGGCAGCGATGGAGGCAGTGCCGTTCGCGCAATTCCATCTACGGCAGCTCCAATGGGACATTCTCCGCAAATGGGACAGGAGGTCGGCTTCCCTCGACAGGAACGTCTCTCTTTCCCTTGCAACCAAGACGTCACTTCAGTGGTGGCTCCTTCCCAATTCTCTATCGCAGGGAAAATCCTTCCTACTCCCAACCTGGGCTGGGGTCACCACGGACGCGAGCCTGTCAGGGTGGGGAGCGGTTTTTCTCCACCACAGGGCTCAGGGAACCTGGACTCCGATGGAGTCTTCCCTTCAGATCAATGTTCTGGAAATAAGGGCAGTGTATCTAGCCCTATTGGCTTTTCAGCGGTGGCAGGAGGGCAGGCAGATCCGTATCCAGTCGGACAACGCCACTGCCGTCGCATACATCCACCACCAAGGCGGCACTTGCAGTCGTCAAGCCTTCCAGGAAGTCCGGCGGATTCTGCAGTGGGTGGAAGCCACAGCCTCCACCATCTCCGCAGTTCACATCCCGGGCGTAGAAAACTGGGAAGCAGATTTTCTCAGTCGTCAGGGCATGGATGCGGGGGAATGGTCTCTTCACCCAGAAGTGTTTCGAGAGATCTGTCGCCGCTGGGGAACGCCGGACGTCGATCTCATGGCGTCACGGCACAACAACAAAGTCCCGGCATTCATGGCACGGTCTCAGGATCACAGAGCTCTGGCGGCGGACGCGTTAGTTCAGGACTGGTCGCAGTTCCGACTGCCTTATGTGTTTCCTCCTCTGGCGATGCTGCCCAGAGTGTTACGCAAGATCAGATCCGACTGCCGTCGCGCCATTCTCGTCGCTCCAGACTGGCCGAGGTGGTCGTGGTACCCGGATCTGTGGCATCTCACGGTGGGTCAGCCGTGGGCGCTTCCAGACCGCCCAGACTTGCTGTCACAAGGGCCATTTTTCCATCTGAATTCTGTGGCCCTCAACCTGACTGTGTGGCCATTGAGTCCTGGCTCCTAGCGTCTTCAGGGTTATCTCAGGATGTCATTGCCACCATGAGACAGGCCAGGAAGCCAACGTCCGCCAAGATCTATTACAGGTCTTGGCAAATCTTCTTTTCTTTTTCGCTCTATTGGGAGACCCAGACAATTGGGTGTATAGGCTATGCCTCCGGAGGCAGCACAAAGTATTACACTCAAAAGTGTTAAGCCCCTCCCCTTCTGCCTATACACCCCCCGTGCTCCCACGGGCTCCTCAGTTGTTAGTTTTTTTGCTTTGTGCGAAGGAGGCAGACATGCAAGCACAGCTCCACAGATTAGTCAGCAGCAGCTGCTGACTATGTCGGTTGGAAGAAAAGTGGGCCCATATAGGGCCCCCAGCATGCTCCCTTCTCACCCCACTTTTGTCGGCGGTGTTGTTAAGGTTGAGGTATCCATTGTGGGTACGGAGGCTGGAGCCCACATGCTGTTTTCCTTCCCCATCCCCCTCAGGGCTCTGGTGAAGTGGGATCTTATCGGTCTCCAGGCACTGAGACCGGGCTTCATCCACAACTCCTGTGGAGCCTGATGGATAGGAGCCGATACCGTTCAGGGACATGGCCCTGCATCTTAAAGGTACTCTGTATCCCTATGGGGACCGCGCACGGCATCACCTCAGCTTTGCTGGGTGTGCTAGTGCACCGGGGACCGCGGCGCTGACCGGGTCTATATGTGCCATTACACACTCAGCGTCGCTGAGTGTGTTTTATATGTAAGGGCTACCGCACTGACCGCCGTTGCCACGGGACACTGCGGTGCGGCTGGGACTTGTAGTTCGCCGGGGACTTTCACGCGACCGCGCTTTTACGGCGGCCGCGTTTATTACTACAGTCCCCGGCTTCATTGCGGCCTAGTTTCCCTTTTTTTCTCCCGCCCTCAGCCCTGACAGGCAGGGGAAGGGCGGGACGCTGCACGGAGCGAGCAGCAATGAGGGCTGGAGTATGATTTACATGCTCCACTCCCCTCACTATGCACAGTGTGAGCGCCGTTTCGCGCTCTTTCTAGGCCACGCCCACAGCTTCCTCAGCTCGTCAGGACGCCGCAGCCATTCCTGTCAGCTCCACCGACGCTGCAGAGAGGGACATATTCGTGGGAGACCCAGACACGGTCTCTGGTGGCCTCACAACCGCTTAGGCGGCTGGTAAGCAGCACATGTGGTGCTAGCCCCATGGTGCTGTATTGTATTGGTACATTATTTGTGTACTGTATATAATTTACACTGTATGAGCACAGTTCTTTCTGGCTATATACCCTATTGTGTTACTCAGGGAAAACTATAGCATGGCGCCCACAAAAGGCAGGGGTGCCAAAACACAGGCTTATTATGTTGCCTGCGCCGCATGTAAGACCCAGCTACCGGCAGGTTCCACTGACCCTCATTGTGTACAGTGTTCGACCCCTGTGACACTTCCTCAGCCGGATCCTCTGCTAAGAGGGGCCCAGGGGGAGCCACCTGTTGACACTGTCCAGGTGACGGGGACTGAGTTTGCAGCCTTTAAGGATCAACTCTCTGAGACTATGGCTAAGATACTAGAAGCCTTGCAGTCCAGACCGGTATCTCAGCAAAGGGACTCTGTTGAATCATTGTTCCCTGACCCCCCTCAGTTGGACCAACAATGTCCTCACGGGGTATCTCATACATCCCAGACGGAGGGTTCGGACTTAGAACCTAGCCCCAGATCGTCTAAACGGGCCCGCTTAGAATTTCCCTCGACATCATATTGTTTAGGGTCTCAGCGGGGGGATTCTCTGGTTGATGATGCGGAGACAGCTGATCAGGATTCTGATCCTGGGAGCGCTCTCAATCTTAATTCTCCAGACGAGGACGCCATAGTGAATGATCTTATTGCATCCATTCATCAGTTGCTGGATATTCTTCCCTCAGCCCCTCCGGCGGAGGAGTCAGATTCTCAGCAGGAGAAATTTCGCTTCAGGTTCCCCAAACGTACACAGAGTATGTTTCTAGACCACTCTGATTTCAGAGAGGCAATCCAGAATCACCATGCTTGTCCGGATAAGCGTTTCTCTAAGCGCCTTAAGGATACACGTTATCCTTTTCCCCCGGAAGTGGTTAAAGGTTGGATTCAATGTCCCAAAGTGGATCCTCCAATCTCCAGACTGGCGGCTAGATCCATACTTGCAGTGGAAGATGGGGCCTCGCTTAAAGATGCCACTGACAGGCAGATGGAGCTCTGGATAAAATCCATCTATGAAGCTATCGGAGCTTCTTTGGCCCCAGCATTCGCAGCCGTATGGGCGCTACAAGCTATATCAGCAGGTCAAGCGAAAATTGAAGCGGCCGCGCCACAAGTGGCTTCCATTACCTCCCAGACCTCGGCAATTGCGTCTTACGCTATGAATGCTGTCCTGGACTCTGTGAGCCGTACGGCAGTTGCGACCGCCAATTCGGTAGTAGTCCGCAGGGCCTTGTGGCTACGGGAGTGGAAGGCAGATTCCGCTTCCAAAAAGCGTTTAACCGGTTTGCCAATTTCTGGCGACAGGCTCTTTGGCGAGCGCCTGGATGAAATCATCAAACAATCCAAGGGAAAGGATACATCCTTACCCCAGCCCAAGCAGAACCTCTCCCAACAGAGGAGAGGGCAGTCGAGGTTTCGGTCCTTTCGGGGCGCGGGCAGGTCCCAATTCTCCTCGTCCAAAAGGTCTCAGAAAGAACAAAGGAACTCTGATGCATGGCGGTCTAAGTCACGTCCTAAAAAGACCATTGGGAGCACCGCTAACAAAGCGGCTGCCTCATGACTTTCTACCTCCTCTAGTAGCATCCTCGGTCGGTGGCAGGCTCTCCCGCTTTTGCGACACCTGGCTGCCACAAATAAAAGACCGCTGGGTGAGAGACATTCTCTCTCACGGTTACAGGATAGAGTTCATCTCTCGTCCCCCGACTCGATTCTTCCGGTCCTCTCCGCCTCCCGAGCGAGCCGAGGCTCTTCGGCAGGCGCTGGGCACCCTGAAGGCAGAAGGAGTGGTGGTCCCTGTTCCTCTTCAGCAACAGGGCCACGGTTTTTACTCCAACTTGTTTGTGGTCCCAAAGAAGGACGGGTCCTTCCGTCCTGTCCTGGACCTGAAACTTCTCAACAAACACGTAAAGACCAGGCGGTTCCGGATGGAATCCCTCCGTTCCGTCATCGCCTCAATGTCCCAGGGAGATTTCCTTGCATCGATCGATATCAAAGATGCTTATCTCCACGTTCCGATTGCCCCAGAGCACCAACGCTTCTTGCGCTTCGCCATGGAAAACGAACACCTGCAGTTCGTGGCACTACCATTCGGCCTTGCAACAGCCCCACGGGTTTTCACCAAGGTTATGGCTACTGTAGTAGCGGTCCTCCATTCTCAGGGTCATTCTGTGATCCCGTACTTGGACGATCTGTTGATCAAGGCACCCTCTCAAGAGGCATGCCAACACAGCCTCGACGTTACCCTGGAGACTCTCCAGAGTTTCGGGTGGATCATCAATTTTCCAAAGTCAAATCTGACACCGGCCCAATCGCTGACGTACCTTGGCATGGAGTTTCATACCCTCTCAGCGATAGTGAAGCTTCCGCTGATCAAACAGCAGTCACTACAGAAAGGGGTACAGTCTCTCCTTCAAGGCCAGTCACACCCCTTGAGGCGCCTCATGCACTTCTTGGGGAAGATGGTGGCAGCAATGGAAGCAGTCCCTTTCGCGCAGTTTCACCTGCGTCCCCTTCAATGGGACATCCTACGCAAATGGGACAGGAAGCCGACGTCCCTCGACAGGACCGTCTCCCTCTCTCAAGCGACCAAAGCCTCCCTTCGGTGGTGGCTTCTTCCCACTTCATTATCGAAGGGGAAATCCTTCCTTCCCCCATCCTGGGAAGTAGTCACGACAGACGCGAGTCTGTCAGGATGGGGAGCGGTTTTTCTCCACCACAGGACTCAGGGTACGTGGACCCGGCAAGAGTCCTCGCTTCAGATCAATGTTCTGGAAATTCGGGCAGTGTATCTTGCCCTGAAAGCGTTCCAGCAGTGGCTGGCAGGCAAGCAGATCCGAATTCAGTCGGACAATTCCACAGCGGTGGCATACATCAATCACCAAGGCGGCACACGCAGTCGTCAAGCCTTCCAGGAAGTCCGGCGGATCTTGATGTGGGTGGAAGCCACGTCCTCCACCATATCCGCAGTTCACATCCCAGGCGTGGAAAACTGGGAAGCAGATTATCTCAGTCGTCAGGGCATGGACGCAGGGGAATGGTCCCTTCACCCGGACGTGTTTCAGGAGATCTGTTGCCGCTGGGGGGTGCCGGACGTCGACCTCATGGCGTCCCGGCACAACAACAAGGTTCCAATGTTCATGGCAAGGTCTCAAGACCCCAGAGCTCTGGCGGCAGACGCCTTAGTTCAGGATTGGTCGCAGTTTCAGCTCCCGTATGTGTTTCCTCCGCTGGCACTGTTGCCCAGAGTGTTACGCAAGATCAGGGCCGACTGCCGCCGCGCCATCCTCGTCGCTCCAGACTGGCCGAGGAGGTCGTGGTACCCGGATCTGTGGCATCTCACGGTCGGCCAACCGTGGGCACTACCAGACCGAACAGACTTGCTGTCTCAAGGGCCGTTTTTCCATCTGAATTCTGCGGCCCTCAACCTGACTGCGTGGCCATTGAGTCCTGGATCCTAGCGTCTTCAGGATTATCTCAGGATGTCATTGCCACTATGAGACAGGCTAGGAAACCAACGTCCGCCAAGATCTATCACAGGACGTGGAAAATTTTTCTGTCATGGTGCTCTGCTCAGGGTTTTTCTCCCTGGCCATTTGCATTACCTACTTTTCTGTCCTTCCTTCAATCTGGACTGGAAAAGGGTTTGTCGCTTGGCTCCCTTAAGGGACAAGTTTCTGCGCTCTCGGTGTTTTTCCAGAAGCGCCTAGCCAGACTTCCACAGGTACGCACGTTCCTGCAGGGAGTTTGTCACATCGTTCCACCTTACAAGCGGCCGTTAGAACCCTGGGATCTGAACAGGGTGCTGATGGTTCTTCAGAAACCACAATTCGAGCCAATGAAAGATATCTCTCTCTCACGCCTTTCGCAGAAGGTGGTCTTCCTAGTAGCAGTCACCTCTCTTCGGAGAGTGTCTGAGCTAGCAGCGTTGTCATGCAAAGCCCCTTTTCTGGTGTTTCACCAGGACAAGGTGGTTCTACGTCCGGTTCCGGAATTTCTCCCTAAGGTTGTATCCCCCTTTCATCTCAATCAGGATATCTCCTTACCTTCTTTTTATCCTCATCCAGTTCACCAATGTGAAAAGGATTTGCACTTGTTAGATCTGGTGAGAGCACTCAGATTCTACATTTCTCGTACGGCGCCCCTGCGCCGCTCGGATGCACTCTTTGTCCTTGTCGCTGGCCAGCGTAAAGGGTCACAGGCTTCCAAATCAACCCTGGCTCGGTGGATCAAGGAGCCAATTATCGAAGCTTACCGTTCGGCTGGGCTTCCGGTTCCCTCAGGGCTGAAGGCCCATTCTACCAGAGCCGTGGGCGCGTCCTGGGCTTTGAGGAACCAGGCTACGGCTCAGCAGGTGTGTCAGGCGGCTACCTGGTCGAGCCTGCACACTTTCACGAAACACTATCAGGTGCATACCTATGCTGCGGCGGATGCCAGCCTAGGTAGACGAGTCCTTCAGGCGGCGGTTGCCCACCTGTAGGAAAGGGCCGTTTTACGGCTCTCTTACGAGGTATTATTTTACCCACCCAGGGACTGCTTTTGGACGTCCCAATTGTCTGGGTCTCCCAATAGAGCGAAAAAGAAGAACGGAATTTTGTTTACTTACCGTAAATTCCTTTTCTTCTAGCTCTAATTGGGAGACCCAGCACCCGCCCCTGTTTTTGTGTGTACACATGTTGTTCATGTTGAATGGTTTCAGTTCTCCAATGTTCCTTCGGATTGAAGTTACTTTAAACCAGTTTGTAATTATATTTCCTCCTTCCTGCTTTTGCACCAAAACTGAGGAGCCCGTGGGAGCACGGGGGGTGTATAGGCAGAAGGGGAGGGGCTTAACACTTTTGAGTGTAATACTTTGTGCTGCCTCCGGAGGCATAGCCTATACACCCAATTGTCTGGGTCTCCCAATTAGAGCTAGAAGAAAAGGAATTTACGGTAAGTAAACAAAATTCCGTTCATCCTGGTGCTCTGATAACGGTTTTTCTCCATGGCCGTTTGCCTTACCCACTTTTCTTTCATTCCTCCAATCCGGAATGGACAAGGGTTTGTCACTCGGCTCTCTCAAGGGCCAAGTATCTGCGCTCTCCGTATTTTTTCAAAAGCGTCTAGCCAGGCTTCCGCAGGTCCGCACGTTCCTGCAGGGAGTTTGCCACATAGTCCCACCTTACAAGCGTCCGCTGGAACCCTGGGATCTTAACAGGGTGCTAACGGCTCTTCAGAAACCACCTTTCGAGCCGCTGCGGGATGTCTCTCTATCATGTCTTGCGCAAAAGGTGGCCTTTCTAGTGGCAATTACATCACTCCGGAGAGTGTCTGAGCTTGCAGCGCTATCATGCAAAGCCCCCTTCCTGGTGTTTCACCAGGATAAGGTGGTTCTGCGTCCGGTTCCGGAATTTCTCCCTAAGGTGGTATCTCCTTTTCATCTCAATCAGGATATCTCCTTACCTTCATTTTGCCCTAATCCAATTCACCAATGTGAAAAGGATTTGCACTCTTTGGATCTGGTGAGAGCACTCCGGCTCTACGTGTCTCGCACGGCGCCCCTGCGTCGTTCAGATGCGCTCTTTGTCCATGTCGCTGGCCAGCGTAAGGGTTCGCAGGCTTCCAAGTCAACCTTGGCTCGGTGGATCAAGGAACCGATTCTCGAAGCCTACCGTTCTTCTGGGCTTCCACTTCCTTCAGGGCTGAAAGCCCATTCTACCAGAGCCGTGGGTGCGTCCTGGGCATTGCGGCACCGGGCAACGGCTCAGCAGGTGTGTCAAGCAGCGAAGTGGTCTAGTCTGCACACTTTCACGAAACACTATCAAGTGCATACCTATGCTTCGGCAGACGCCAGTCTAGGTAGGCGAGTCCTTCAGGCGGCGGTTGCCCACCTGTAAGAGGAGGGCCGTTTCGGCTCTTGTTATTGAGGTATTCTTTTACCCACCCAGGGACTGCTTTTGGACCTCCCAATTGTCTGGGTCTCCCAATGGAGCGACAAAGAAGGGAATTTTGTTTACTTACCGTAAATTCCTTTTCTTCTAGCTCCTATTGGGAGACCCAGCACCCGCCCCTGTTCCCTTCGGGCTGGTTGTTCTTTTGTGTACACATGTTGTTCATGTTGAATTGTTCTTTTGGTTCATGGTTCAGTTCTCCGAACATCCTTCTGATTGAATTCACCCTAGACCAATTTATAAGTTTCCTCCTTCCTGCTTTTTCACCAAAACTGAGGAGCCCGTGATGCACGGGAGGGTGTATAGGCAGAGGGGAGGGGTTACACTTTTTAAAGTGTAATACTTTGTGTGTCCTCCGGAGGCAGAAGCTATACACCCAATTGTCTGGGTCTCCCAATAGGAGCTAGAAGAAAAGGAATTTACGGTAAGTAAACAAAATTCCCTTCTTTAGCTGTTTACAAAAACATGTTCAGAAATACAATTATATATATATAATATGGGCTGAAAGTGCACACTCCCAGCTGCAATATGAGAGTTTTCACATCCAAATCGGAGAAAGGGTTTAGGAATCATAGCTCTGTAATGCATAGCCTCCTCTTTTTCAAGGGACCAAAAGTAATTGGACAAGGGACTCTAAGGGCTGCAATTTACTCTGAAGGCGTCTCCCTCGTTAACCTGTAATCAATGAAGTAATTAAAAGGTCTGGGGTTGATTACAGGTGTGTGGTTTTGCATTTGGAAGTTGTTGCTGTAACGAGACAACATGCGGTCTAAGGAACTCTCAATTGAGGTGAAGCAGAACATCCTGAGGCTGAAAAAAAAGAAAAAATCCATCAGAGAGATAGCAGACATGCTTGGAGTTGCAAAATCAACAGTCGGGTACATTCTGAGAAAAAAGGAATTGACTGGTGAGCTTGGGAACTCAAAAAGGCCTGGGCGTCCACAGATGACAACAGTGGTGGATGATCGCCGCATACTTTCTTTGGTGAAGAAGAACCCGTTCACAACATCAACTGAAGTCCAGAACACTCTCAGTGAAGTAGGTGTATCTGTCTCTAAGTCAACAGTAAAGAGAAGACTCCATGAAAGTAAATACAAAGGGTTCACATCTAGATGCAAACCATTCATCAATTCCAAAAATAGACAGGCCAGAGTTAGATTTGCTGAAAAACACCTCATGAAGCCAGCTCAGTTCTGGAAAAGTATTCTATGGACAGATGAGACAAAGATCAACCTGTACCAGAATGATGGGAAGAAAAAAGTTTGGAGAAGAAAGGGGAACGGCACATGATCCAAGGCACACCACATCCTCTGTAAAACATGGTGGAGGCAACGTGATGGCATGGGCATGCATGGCTTTCAATGGCACTGGGTCACTTGTGTTTATTGATGACATAACAGCAGACAAGAGTAGCCGGATGAATTCTGAAGTGTACCGGGATATACTTTCAGCCCAGATTCAGCCAAATGCCGCAAAGTTGATCGGACGGCGCTTCATAGTACAGATGGACAATGACCCCAAGCATACAGCCAAAGCTACCCAGGAGTTCATGAGTGCAAAAAAGTGGAACATTCTGCAATGGCCAAGTCAATCACCAGATCTTAACCCAATTGAGCATGCATTTCACTTGCTCAAATCCAGACTTAAGACGGAAAGACCCACAAACAAGCAAGACCTGAAGGCTGCGGCTGTAAAGGCCTGGCAAAGCAGTAAGAAGGAGGAAACCCAGCGTTTGGTGATGTCCATGGGTTCCAGACTTAAGGCAGTGATTGCCTCCAAAGGATTCACAACAAAATATTGAAAATACAAATATTTTGTTTGGGTTTGGTTTATTTGTCCAATTACTTTTGACCTCCTAAAATGTGGAGTGTTTGTAAAGAAATGTGACAATTCCTACAATTTCTATCAGATATTTTTGTTCAAACCTTCAAATTAAACGTTACAATCTGCACTTGAATTCTGTTGTAGAGATTTCATTTCAAATCCAATGTGGTGGCATGCAGAGCGGCTCTGATTCACGAGCTGAATCACAGGACGAGGAGGATGCCTTTACTGTGGGCTCGGACGCTACCTCCATGTGCCCCATTGATCTGACCGAAGGTGATGCAGATGTTAGTGATTTGATTGCGTCCATTAATTCTGTACTGGACCTCAATCCACCAGTATCGGAGGAACAATCCTCTCTGGTAGAAAAGCACCAGTTCACATCACCTAAGAGAGCAAGGAGTGTGTTCTTTAACCACTCCAGTTTTCAGGACACTGTGACCAAGCCCAGGGCCTGTCCTGACAAACGCTTCCCAAAGCGTAGTTCTGATGACCGTTTTCCCTTTCCACCAGAGGTGGTCAAGGAGTGGGCTCATTCACCGAAGGTAGACCCTCCGGTGTCTAGAATCTCAGCCCGGACAGTTGTATCTGTGGCTGATGGCACCTCACTTAAGGATTCCACTGACCGCCAGGTTGACCTTCTGGCCAAATCTGTATATGAAGCGGCAGGGGCCTCGTTCTCCCCGTCTTTTGCAGCAGTGTGGGCTCTTAAAGCCGTCTCTGCTTCTCTGGAGGAGATGCATTCCCTCACCAGGGACTCTATGCCCGAAATGGTTGCCTTAACTTCCCAGGCTTCAGCCTTTTCATCCTATGCCATGTCTGCCATTCTGGAGGCTTCTCACCGCACGGCGGTGGCTTCGGCTAATTCCCTCGCTATACGCAGGATCTTGTGGCTGCGAGAGTGGAAAGCAGACGCTTCTTCCAAGAAGTACCTTGCTGGGCTCCCATTTGCTGGGTCCCGGCTGTTCGGCGAACAACTGGATGAAATCATTAAGGAAGCTACTGGCGGGAAGAGTACTTCCTTGCCACAAACTAAAACCAGGAAACCTGTCCAGGGCAGGAACCAGTCGAGGTTTCGTTCCTTTCATTCCTCTAACTGGTCATCCTCTAAGCCCTCAGCCTCGTCCACTAACTCAGCCAAGGACCGAAAACCCAGCTGGCGCACGAAGCCGCGTCCTCAGAAGTCCGCAGGAGCCGCTGCCACTAAGGCAGCCTCATCTTGACTATCTGGCCGCGCCAGCAACGTCCTTGGTCGGTGGCAGGCTCTCCCACTTTGGCGACGTGTGGGTTCAACACGTCTCCGATCAGTGGGTGCGGGATATCATCTCCCACGGCTACAGGATAGAATTCTCTTCCAGCCCGCCAAACAGATTTTTTCTGTCCACTCCCCCCTGCTCCAAGGCCGCCGCCTTCTCGCAGGCCGTGGCATCCTTGCAGGCCAATGGAGTAATTGTACCGGTTCCCGCCCGGGAACGGTTCAGAGGTTTCTATTCAAACCTCTTCCTAGTCCCCAAAAAGGACGGTTCCTTCCGGCCCATCCTGGATCTCAAGCTTCTCAACAAGCATGTTCAGGTGCGGCATTTTCGCATGGAGTCTCTGCGATCAGTCATTGCCTCAATGACCCAAGGAGATTTCCTAGCATCCATCGACATCAGAGATGCCTATCTGCATGTGCCAATTGCAGTTTCACACCAGCGTTGGCTACGTTTTGCAATCGGAGAGGAACATTTCCAATTCGTGGCTCTCCCCTTCGGGTTGGCCACGGCCCCTTAGTCAAACAGCAGTCCCTCCATCTGGCGGTGCGCTCTTTACTGAGGTCTCGCCATCACTCCATCAGGCACCTAATGCAGGTGCTGGGTCAGATGGTGGCGTCAATGGAAGCGGTTCCCTTTGCCCAGTTCCATCTGCGTCCCCTGCAGCTGGACATTCTCCGCTGTTGGGACAAGCGGACTTACTCCTTGCACAGGTTGGTGGCTCTGTCGCCACAGACCAGGGGCTCCCTTCAGTGGTGGCTTCGGCCCCTCTCTCTGTCTCAGGGACGTTCCTTCCTGGCCCCGTCCTGGATGATCCTCACCACGGATGCCAGTCTAATCGGCTGGGGAGCAGTATATCTCCACCACAGAGCGCAGGGCACTTGGACTCAGTCCGAATCAGCCCTCTCGATCAATGTGCTGAAAATCAGAGCTGTGCTTCTAGCTCTCTTAGCCTTTCACCATCTGTTGGCGGGCAAGCACATTCGAGTCCAGTCAGACAACGCGACAGCGGTTGCCTACATCAATCACCAGGGCGGGACACGCAGCCGCCTGGCAATGTTGGAGGTTCAACGCATCCTTCAGTGGACGGAGGACTCCAAGTCCACCATATCCGCAGTCCACATCCCAGGCGTGGAAAACTGGGAGGCAGATTATCTCAGCCGTCAGACCGTGGACAGCGGCGAGTGGGCTCTGCATCCGGCAGTATTTCGGACAATCTGCCGCAAGTGGGGCACTCCAGAAGTGGATCTAATGGCATCCCGGCACAACAACAAGGTTCCAGTTTACGTGGCTCGCTCCCACGATCCTCAGGCCTTTGCAGCGGACGCGCTGGTTCAGGATTGGTCCCAGTTTCGTGTCTTACGTGTTTCCCCCTCTAGCTCTCTTGCCCAGAGTCCTGCGCAAGATCAGAATGGAGGGCCGTCGGGTCATCCTCATTGCTCCAGACTGGCCCAGGCGAGCTTGGTATCCAGACCTGCTCCACCTGTCCGTAGAGGTGCCGTGGCATCTTCCGGACCGTCCAGACCTTCTCTCACAAAGTCCGTTTTTCCGCCAGAATTCTGCGGCTCTCAGATTGACGGCGTGGCTTTTGAGTCCTGGATCTTGACGACTTCTGGTATCCCTCCTGAAGTCATCTCCACTATGACTCGGGCTCGGAAGTCTTCCTCGGCCAAGATATATCACAGGACCTGGAGAATCTTCCTGTCCTGGTGTCGCTCTTCCGGCCATGCTCCTTGGCCTTTTTCCCTGCCGACCCTTCTGTCCTTTTTACAGTCCGGTCTGCAGCTAGGACTTCCCTCAAGGGTCAGGTCTCGGCTCTGTCAGTATTGTTCCAGCGGCGTATCGCCCGACTGGCTCAGGTGCGCACCTTCATGCAGGGCGCATCTCACATCATTCCGCCTTACCGGCGGCCTTTGGATCCCTGGGACCTTAATCTGGTCCTCACGGCCTTGCAGAAACCCCCTTTTGAGCCACTTAGGGAGGTTTCTTTGTCTCATCTTTCACAGAAAGTGGTCTTTCTAGTGGCCATAACCTCCCTCAGGAGAGTCTCTGATTTGGCTGCTCTCTCTTCGGAGTCACCTTTTTTTGTTTTTCATCAGGACAAGGTGGTTCTCCGTCCGACTCCGGACTTTCTTCCTAAGGTGGTATCTCCTTTCCACCTTAACCAGGATATTTCCCTGCCTTCCTTTTGTCCGGCTCCTGTTCATCGCTTTGAAAAAGCGTTGCATACTCTGGATCTGGTGCGGGCGCTCCGGATCTATGTGTCTCGCACCGCTGCTCTTAGGCGGTGCACCTCTCTTTTTGTGCTGACCTCAGGTCGGCGCAAGGGCCTCTCGGCTTCTAAGCCGACCCTAGCTCGTTGGATTAGGTCGGCCATTTCTGATGCCTACCAGTGTTCTCAGGTGCCTCCCCCGCCGGGGATCAAGGCACACTCGACCACAGCTGTCGGTGCCTCTTGGGCTTTCCGGCACCAGGCTACGGCTCAGCAGGTCTGTCAGGCTGCCACTTGGTCTAGTCTGCATACCTTTTCGAAGCACCACTACCAAGTGCATGCTCATGCTTCGGCAGATGCGAGCTTGGGCAGACGCATCCTTCAGGCGGCTGTCGCCCATTTGTGAAGTTAGGTTTCGCCTACTTCTCAGTTTTCTGTTTATTCCCCCCCATGGACTGCTTTGAGACGTCCCATGGTCTGGGTCTCCCATAAGGAACGATGAAGAAAAAGAGAATTTTGTTTACTTACCGAAAATTCTTTTTCTTATAGTTCCGTAATGGGAGACCCAGCACCTTCCCTGTTGCCTGTTGGCAGTTTTCTTGTTCCGTGTGTTTTCACCAGCTGTTGTTGTAGACAGAGGCTCCGGTTGTTCCGGGTTTTGCTCTATCTCTACTTGTGGGTGGCTGTCCTCCTTCAGCTTTTGCACTAAACTGGCTATATTTGGTTATCCAGGGGGTGTATATGCTAGGAGGGAGGAGCTACACTTTTTAGTGTAGTACTTTGTGTGTCCTCCGGTGGCAGAAGCTATACACCCATGGTCTGGGTCTCCCATTACGGAACTATAAGAAAAAGAATTTACGGTAAGTAAACAAAATTCTCTTTATATATATATACACGTATAGACACACATACGTGTGTGTGTGTATATGTATATATATATGTATGTATGTGTGTGTGTGTGTGTGTGTGTGTGTGTGTGTGTGTGTGTGTGTGTATGTATATGTACAGTACAGACCAAAAGTTTGGACACACCTCATTCAAAGTTTTCTTTATTTTTATGACTCTTAAAATTTGTAGATTCACATTGAAGACATCAAGACTATGAATGAAAACATGTGGAATGAAATACTTAGTGTGAAACTGAAAATATGTCTTATATTCTAGGTTCTTCAAAGTAGCCACCTTTTGCTTTGATTACTGCTTTGCCCACTCTTGGCATTCTCTTGATCAGCTTCAAGAGGTAGTCACCGGAAATGGTTTTCCAACAGTCTTGAAGGAGTTCCCAGAGATGTCCCCAAACCATCTCGATTGGGTTCAGGTCTGGTGACTGGGGAGGCCAGGTTATCTGGCGTAGCACCCCATCACTCTCCTTCTTAGTCATATAGCCCTTACACAGCCTGGAGGTGTGTTTGGGGTCATTGACCTGTGGAAAAATAAATGATGGTCCAACTAAACGCAAACCGGATGCAATAGCACGCCGCTGCAAGATGCTGTGGTAGCCATACTGGTTTAGTATGCCTTCAATTTTGAATAAATCCCCAACAATGTCACCAGCAAAGCCCCCCCCTCACCATCACACCTCCTCCATGCTTCACGGTGGGAACCAGCCATGTAGAGTCCATCCGTTCCCCTTTTCTACAAAGACACGGTGGTTGGATCCAAAGATCTCAAATTTGGACTCATCAGACCAAAGCACAGATTTCCACTGGTCTAATGTCCATTCCTTGTGTTCTTTAGCCCAAACAAGTCTCCTCTGCTTGTTGCCTGCCCTTAGCAGTGGTTTCCTAGCAGCTATTTTACCATGAAGGCTGCTGCACAAAGTCTCCTCTTAACAGTTGTTCTAGAGATGAGGTGTGTCCAAACTTTTGGTCGGTACTGCATGTATGTATATATGTATGTATGTATGTATGTATGTGTACATATGTGTGTGTGTGTGTGTATGTGTATATGTGTATATATATGTATATATTACTCTATATATATATATATATATATATATATATATATATATATATATATATATATATATATATATATATATATATATATATTATAATATAATTTTTTTTATTTATTTTTAATCATCATTTCTGGCTCTTTACATTTCAATTTTACACTTGTTTTGGGCAGTTCTCTTGTGCGTTCTGAGAATTTTTGGAGAAGTGCCTTTTCATGTAAAGCCACAAGTGAGAATGCAAAACCATCTAAAAAAAAATAAATCCTTAATTCTAAAGGGACGCTCTGCAAATATTATGTGTATCGGGCGGAGGGGAGCCGGTGAAGAGCGGACGTCTTTCCTGTGTGCCGACTGTTCCTTGTTTGCACATTTATGGGAACCTGTCGGAGAAAGCAGCAGTGATGGCAAAATGCTCATACAAAGGACCCTTATAAGGTGGATAAAAAAAAAAGGCATGTGCTGCCAGATTTCTTTGCAGAGAGTAGAGATCTCCTGCGTTACGTACGAGGCCGTAACTTACTATAACGAATTGTGCTAAACTCAGGCTGAGCGCTACGGATTTTATTCCACAATACCTGCAGGGTAATTCATTATTCATTACCAGCTAAGGTCACAATTGGCTGACGGTGCGGATTTTTTTTATTCTGCAGCAGTCCATTTTTTTTTTTGGACGGACTTTACCCTTTGCAATGAAAAGGGTGAAACCTGCGCAAAATCCGCAGGAAATTCTGCATGCACAGTTTTTGTTGCAGATATGTTGTACATATGGATAATATAGTGGTAAAAAGTAAGTGAGGGAGCTTCACATTGTGTCTCTCTTGCCTCCCTCTTCCTTTTAGCATTTTAGGATACTCCCACGCGGGACATATCGATTAAAAATTCACTATACGGTGCAGATTTTGCCATTTTTGCGATCGTTGATCGTCGCTCCTAACTGTCACACGCTGCGATGTCACTAACGACGCCGGATGTGCGTCACAAACACCGTGACCCCGACGATATATCGTTAGCAATATCGCAGCGTGTAAAGCACCCTATAGGCTGAGAGGCATTTCCCAGAAATAGCGCACTGGCCGTTTTAAGAGGACGGCCGGTGTGCGCTTGTGCCCTAGGCTGCATGCATAGTCCCTGGGAGGGGAAAAAGACTAAAGTAGCACACATGGATGGGTGGGGAGGACGCAACCCGGCCGGGATGGTGAGTAAGTCTATGTCTCTGCAGGGACGTCAGCGCTACAACTTATCACAGATTGACAGCAGTAGATTCCCGTAATTCTATCACCAGTCCTCCATTGATGACATCACATATATCATTCACATGAGTTTTGTGATCAATCGCTCCCGCAGGAGTCCTCTTAGGCAAGTGATCGGCTGCAGTGGTCACGTAAATTATGGATTCAACAGCAGCACAGAACATGGCTGTGCAGACTTTGGTGTTTCAAGCCGGCTTGGATACAATTTTCCATATGCTGTTACAGTACAGTGCATTTATTTGCAGCACAGACTTGTTTTAAGCTGGGTTTACACACTGCAACATCTCAAACGACATCGCTGTAACGTCACCGGTTTTGTGACGCAATAGCGATGTTGTTTGCGATGTTGCAGTGTGTGAAACCTATCAGCGACCCGGCCCCTGCTGTGAAGTTGTAATCGTTACAAATCGTTCAGGACCATTCCTAGGTCCTTTGTTTCCCGCTGTGCAGCAAGCATCGCTACAAAGTTTCAGTGTGTGAAAGACTTTGCAGCGACTTTGTTAGCAACTTCCCTTTCAAAAAGCTGCTTATCAACGTCCCCAACAACCAGCTAAGTCGCTCTGCAGGTCCGGATCGCTGTTGCGTTGTTGGCCAGGTTTGCCTGTTTGACAGCTCACCAGAGACTTAGCAGAGACTTAGGGAGGTCGCTGTTACGTCACAAAACCGGTGACGTTACAGCGATGTCCTTTGCGATGTTGCAGTGTGTAAACCCATCTTTAGGTTCTAATACTGTATATGGTGGCCAGATAAAGGACTAATTTGCATTGTATTGAATCGCCGCCGCTAATCCCTATGTTTTGGATCTGGTGGTGTTTTAGTCTCCTCATTATATGGGTACAGACATGTCCCTGCTCCCCCACTGGGGTCTTTATTCCTCGTTAGAGCCACTTCTCCACCATTTCTGTTGATCTTTGTGTGGTTCACAAATAACCCACGGCCCTGGGTTCAGTATACAGATGCTGTGTACTACGGTTTGGCCGTGGAGACGTTGCTAAAAGTAGATTTCAGACGAGAAGGAAAACTTTGTATGCGGAAGTCGTCCTGGGGATACAAAGACTGTGTTTTACCAAGAGTGTGCCTGAAATGAGAATCTAGGGGCTGTGCCGCCTGCCTCGCCGACTCCGCAGGTTAACCTCTTCTCTGCTGCTTCAGGGGAGCAATTACCTTATGAAGTTTGTTTTTTTTTTTTCTCTCTCCAGGTATTGGCATCGCTCCTTGAACCCTAGAAAACTGGTAGAAGTGAAGTTCTCTCACCTTAGTCGAAATATGACGTTACAGAGGACGATGAAACTGTACAGACTGCCAGATGTAAGTACCAGTAGCTTGTTATACGTAAGCTCCTATGGGAAACGGGTTGGTGTAAAACGCAGACAATTTAAGATATATCCATGAAGTATTGGGATGTGCTGTGTTGGATGACCTTTCTGTAGCAGGTTCAGGAGCTGAGCCTGCACCATACACGGAGAGTGCCGGCTGTGCCATACACAGTCTTAGGCTATGTGCGCACGTTGCATAAATACATGCAGTTACGCTGCGCTTTGTAGCGCAGCGTAACTGCATGCGTCCTGCGTCCCCTGCACAGTGTATGGAGATTGTGCAGGGGCCGTGTGCACGTGGCGTTTTAGAGCGCAGCACTTCGGCTACTGCCGAAGCGCTGCGTTCTAAGAAGTGACATGTCACTTCTTCCGTGCGCTTTGCCGGCAGCTCCTGCTCTGTCTATGGGAGGAGCTGCAGGCAGAGCGCATGGAATCGGCTTTTTTTTCTTTGTCGCTCCATTGGGAGACCCAGACAATTGGGTGTATAGCTTCTGCCTCCGGAGGCCACACAAAGTATTACACTTTAAAAAGTGTAACCCCTCCCCTCTGCCTATACACCCTCCCGTGCATCACGGGCTCCTCAGTTTTATGCTTTGTGTTGAAGGAGGCACACATTCACGCAAGCTCCACATTTTAGTCAGCAGCAGCTGCTGATTGTATCGGATGGAAGAAAAGAGGGCCCCAGGGCCCCCGGCATGCTGCCTTCTCACCCCACTAAGTCGGCGGTGCTGTTAAGGTTGAGGTACTCATTGCGGGTACAAAGGCTGGAGCCACATGCCGTTTTCCTTCCCCATCCCTTAGAGGCTCTGGGAGAAGTGGGATCCTCACCGGTCACCAGGCACTGGGACCGGGCTCCCTCCGCAGCCCCTGTGGGAATCTGCCGGACAGGAGACTTGATATCATCAGGGACAGGCCCTGCATCCAAAAGGTACTCTGTGTCCCCTTGGGGACGGTGCATGGAGCGCTCGTGTCACAGACGCTGCAGCGGCTGATGTATTTTTATGACGACCGGGACTACCACGCCAACCGCGCCTGTTTGCCGGCCGCGGTATTAAATTTAGTCCCCGGCTTCATGCAGCCTAGTACCATAACTCCCGCCCCCGGGCCTGCCAGTCAGGGGTAAGGGCGGGACGGTCGACTTGACGTCGACAGTGAGGGCTGGAGCATACTTTAGGTGTCCTCCTCCCCCCTCACTGATCACTGTGGGGCACCAGATTCCCGCACTTTATTAGCACCGCCCACGGCCCCCTCCTCCCCTGAGAGCTCCGGCAGCCATTTTTACAATCATTCTGCCGGTGGAGGATTTCAGGAACGAGCTCTGCAGCTCTGGGAGACCCAAGGCAGGGAATCTGGTGGACACACAACCGCTTTGGGCGGTCGGTAAGCCACACCGGTCACCCGGTGCTGGTCCCCCTAGGGTGCCGAAGTATATATATATATATATATATATATATATATATATATTATATATAATATATATAATATATATATATATATATATATATATATATATATATATATATATATATATATATATATATATATATATACATATATATACATATACATTGTATACATTTTCTCTGTTCGGCCGCATTGTTTGGCTTTTGGACGCTCCTAGGAGACAGCAGCATGTCGTTCACAAGGAGCAAGGGTGCCAAGACACAGGGTTATTTTGCAACCTGTACCTCTTGTGCGGCTATGTTACCTGCAGGTTCCACCTACCCTCACTGTGAGCAATGCTCGGCCCCTGTAGCACTCGCTCAGCCGGAGCCTCGGGCGCTGGTGGGACCCTCGGCGCAGGCAGAACCGCCGCCCCCCCCTGTCCAGGTGGCAGGGACAGAGTTTGCAGTTTTGGCTGAGAAACTCTGAGTCGCTTTCACAATCCATGGCTCAGTCTATGGACAGATGGTCTGCTAAGATACTAGAAGCCTTGCAGTCCAGACCGGTCCTTACACAGGCCCCGGGCACTGTGGGATAATCGCCCCCAGGCCCCTCTCGGTCTGCGCCGCAGCGTGCTCCCGGGGTGACACCTAGGTCTCACGGGGAGGACTCCGGCACGGACCGCAGTCCCAGACCGGCTAAGCGGGCTCGCTGGGAATCTTCCCCGACTTCATCACGCTGTTCGGGGTCTCAGCTTGAGGACTCTCTGGAGGATGAAGCGGATGTCGCAGCTCAGGGCTCTGACCCTGACGTTGCTCTCAATCTTGATACACCTGAAGGGGACGCCATAGTAAATGACCTTATAGCGTCCATCAATCAGGTGCTAGATCTTTCTCCCCCAACTCCACCTATAGAGGAGTCGGCTTCGCAGCAGGAGAAACACCAGTTTAGGTTTCCCAAACGTACACGGAGTGCGTTTTTCGATCACTCTAACTTCAGAGATGCTGTCCAGAAGCACAGAGCATTTCCGGACAAGCGCTTTACTAAGCGGCTTATTGACACACGTTACCCCTTCCCCTCTGACGTTGTTAAGGGTTGGGCTCAATGTCCCAAGGTGGATCCTCCAGTCTCTAGACTGGCGGCTAGATCTGTAGTATCAGTGGCAGATGGCTCATCGCTCAAGGATACCACTGACAGGCAGATAGAGCTCCTGATGAAATCCATCTATGAAGCCACAGGCGCGTCTTTTGCCCCGGCCTTTGCAGCAGTGTGGGCTCTCCAAGCTATCTCAGCTTGTCTGTCTGAGATTAATGCGGTCACACGTACCTCTGCTCCGCAAGTTGCGTCTTTGACGTCTCAGGCGTCGGTATTTTCATCCTACGCCATGAATGCCGTCCTGGACTCTGCTAGCCGTACAGCGGTAGCGTCCGCCAATTCGGTGGCAGTCCGCAGGGCCATGTGGCTACGCGAATGGAAGGCAGACTCTGCTTCCAAGAAGTTCTTAACCGGTTTGCCGTTTTCTGGCGACCGATTGTTTGGCGAGCGATTGGATGAAATTATTAAGCAATCCAAGGGAAAGGACTCGTCCTTACCCCAGTCCAAACCAAACAAACCTCAGCAACGGAAAATTCAATCGAGGTTTCGGTCCTTTCGGCCCTCAGCCAGAGCCCAATCCTCCTCGTCCAACAGGCCACAGAAGGGCCAGAGGAACTCTTATGCATGGCGGTCTAAGTCACGTCCGCCAAAGACCGCCGGAGGCACTGTCTCCAAGGCGGCCTCCTCATGACTTTCGGCCTCCCCAAACCGCATCCTCGGTCGGTGGCAGGCTCTCCCGCTTTTGCGACGCCTGGTGGCCACATGTCCAAGACCGATGGGTGAGAGACATTCTGTCTCACGGTTACAGGATAGAGTTCAGCTCTCGTCCTCCGACTCGTTTCTTCAGAACATCTCCGCCCTCCGAGCGAGCCGAGGCACTTTTTCAGGCGGTGAACACTCTGAAGATAGGAGTCGTGATCCCCGTTCCCCTTCAGGAACGTGGTCACGGGTTTTACTCCAATTTGTTCGTGGTGCCAAAAAAGGACGGATCATTCCGTCCCATTCTGGACCTCAAACTGCTCAACAGACACGTGAGGACCAGACGGTTTCGGATGGAATCTCTCCGCTCAGTCATCGCTTCGATGTCCCAAGGAGACTTCCTAGCATCAATCGACATCAGGGATGCTTATCTCCATGTGCCGATCGCACCAGAGCATCAACGCTTCCTGCGTTTCGCCATCGGGGACGAACACCTTCAGTTTGTGGCACTGCCTTTCGGCCTGGCGACAGCTTCACGGGTCTTCACCAAGATCATGGCATCCGTTGTGGCGGTCCTACACTCTCAGGGCCACTCGGTGATCCCTTACTTAGACGATCTCCTAGTCAAGGCACCCTCCTGGGTGGCATGTCAACACAGCCTGACCGTGGCTCTGGAGACTCTCCAGAGGTTCGGGTGGATCATCAATTTCCCAAAGTCAAAATTGACACCGACCCAATCACTGACGTACCTCGGGATGGAGTTTCATACTCTCTCAGCGATAGTCAAGCTACCGCTGGACAAACAGCGTTCGCTGCAGACAGGGGTGCACTCTCTTCTTCGGGGCCAGTCTCACCCCTTGAGGCGCCTCATGCACTTCCTGGGGAAGATGGTGGCAGCAATGGAAGCAGTCCCCTTTGCGCAGTTTCATCTGCGGCCACTCCAATGGGACATTCTCCGCAAATGGGACAGGAGGTCGACGTCCCTAGACAGGAACGTCTCTCTTTCCCTGGCAGCCAAAACCTCTCTTCAGTGGTGGCTTCTTCCCACTTCTCTGTCGAAGGGAAAATCCTTCCTGCCCCCAACCTGGGCTGTGGTCACGACGGACGCGAGTCTGTCAGGGTGGGGAGCGGTTTTTCTCCACCACAGGGCTCAGGGAACCTGGACTCCGACAGAGTCCTCCCTTCAGATCAATGTTCTGGAGATAAGGGCAGTGTATCTAGCCCTAAAGGCTTTCCATCGGTGGCTGGAGGGCAGGCAGATCCGCATACAGTCGGACAATGCCACGGCGGTCGCGTACATCAACCACCAGGGCGGCACGCGCAGCCGTCAAGCCTTCCAGGAAGTTCGGCGGATTCTGCTGTGGGCGGAGGCCACAGCCTCCACCATCTCCGCAGTTCACATCCCGGGCGTAGAAAACTGGGAAGCAGACTTCCTCAGTCGCCAAGGCATGGACGCAGGGGAATGGTCTCTTCACCCGGACGTGTTTCGAGAGATCTGTTGCCGCTGGGGAACGCCGGACGTCGATCTCATGGCGTCTCGGCACAACAACAAAGTCCCGGCATTCATGGCACGGTCTCAAGATCACAGCGCTCTGGCGGCGGACGCATTAGTTCAGGATTGGTCGCAGTTTCGACTTCCCTATGTGTTTCCTCCTCTGGCGATGCTGCCCAGAGTGTTACGCAAGATCAGGTCCGACTGCCGCCGCGCCATCCTCGTCGCTCCAGACTGGCTGAGGAGGTCGTGGTACCCGGATCTGTGGCACCTCACGGTGGGTCAACCGTGGGCAATCCCAGACCGTCCAGACTTGCTGTCTCAAGGGCCATTTTTCCATCTGAATTCTGCGGCCCTCAACCTGACTGTGTGGCCATTGAGTCCTGGCTCCTAGCGTCTTCAGGGTTATCTCAAGATGGCATTGCCACCATGAGACAGGCCAGGAAACCAACGTCCGCCAAGATCTATCACAGGGCTTGGAGGATCTTCTTATCCTGGTGCTCTGATAAGGGTTTTACTCCCTGGCCGTTTGCCTTACCCACGTTTCTTTCCTTCCTTCAATCCGGAATGGACAAGGGTTTGTCTCTCAGCTCTCTCAAGGGACAAGTATCGGCGCTTTCCGTGTTTTTTCAAAAGCGTCTAGCCAGGCTTCCGCAGGTCCGCACGTTCCTGCAGGGAGTTTGCCACATAGTCCCACCTTACAAGCGGCCGCTGGAACCCTGGGATCTTAACAGGGTCCTAAGGGCTCTTCAGAAACCACCTTTCGAACCGCTGCGGGATGTTTCTTTATCACGTCTTTCGCAGAAGGTGGCATTTCTAGTGGCAGTTACATCGCTCCGTAGAGTGTCGGAGCTTGCAGCGCTGTCATGCAAAGCCCCCTTCCTGGTTTTTCACCAGGATAAGGTGGTTCTGCGTCCGGTCCTGGAATTTCTCCCTAAGGTGGTATCCCCTTTTCATCTCAATCAGGATATCTCCTTACCTTCATTTTGCCCTCATCCAGTTCACCAATGTGAAAAGGATTTGCACTTGTTAGATCTAGTGAGAGCACTCCGGCTCTACGTGTCTCGCACGGCGCCCCTGCGCCGTTCTGATGCGCTCTTTGTCCTTGTCGCTGGCCAGCATAAGGGGTCGCAGGCGTCCAAGTCAACTTTGGCTCGGTGGATCAAGGAACCGATTCTTGAAGCCTACCGTTCTTCTGGGCTTCCGATTCCTTCAGGGCTGAAAGCCCATTCTACCAGAACCGTGGGTGCGTCCTGGGCACTGCGGCACCGGGCTACGGCTCAGCAGGTGTGTCAGGCAGCTACCTGGTCTAGTCTGCACACTTTCACGAAACACTATCAGGTGCATACCTATGCTTCGGCAGACGCCAGTCTAGATAGGCGAGTCCTTCAGGCGGCTGTTGCCCACCTGTAAGAGGGGGTCGTTTTTCGGCTCTTTTTATCGAGGTATTCTTTTACCCACCCAGGGACTGCTTTTGGACGTCCCAATTGTCTGGGTCTCCCAATGGAGCGACAAAGAAGAAGGGAATTTTGTTTACTTACCGTAAATTCCTTTTCTTCTAGCTCCTATTGGGAGACCCAGCACCCGCCCCTGTTCCCTTCGGGCTGTTGTTTGTGTACACATGTTGTTCATGTTGAATCGTTTCTTTTGGTTCATGGTTTCAGTTCTCCGAACATCCTTCGGATTGAATTTACCCTAGACCAATTTATAAGTTTCCTCCTTCCTGCTTTTGCACCAAAACTGAGGAGCCCGTGATGCACGGGAGGGTGTATAGGCAGAGGGGAGGGGTTACACTTTTTTTTTTTTTTCCAAAACTTTTTATTAATTTTCCAATTTTTTTATAAACATAACAAGATATTCAAGGTTACGCAAGGAAAAACATTTGTCTGACAATATGTGACATAGTAGGGTGCAATGCCCCAACTTGATATTTTAAACTGATTATCTGATTGATATGGTCTCTATTAAACCAAGGCAAAAGTACTAAGAAATAACAGACGCGATACAAGTCAATTAGAGTCATTAAGCCCCTAAGCCAACCCCGAATGCTTCCAAATTTTCTGGCACGTCTTGTGGCTACCTTAGCGTCTCGTCTCCCTTTCCTCCGGAACCCACACCTCCGTGATTTTCAATTTACCCAGTTTGTCCTGGATATCATTCAGAAGGTACCATTCCGATTGTATAAAAGGTGTCATCAGATTATTTATTTCTCCCTGAGTAAATTGACTTTCAATGAAATTTCTCCATTTCCCAAAGAACTTGGGTGTCAACCTGTCTTTGTCCGTTTCCGCTTCCACTTTCTCCAGCCTCAATAAATTATGTAATTCCCCGATGACCTCTTTTATGGATGGTCCCTCCCTTTGTATCCAATGCTTTAATATGGACCGTTTGGCTATCATGGCTATGTCATGTACTATTGTATATTTCTTCTTTCCCGGCATGTCCGATCCCCCTCTTACTCCTCCCTCAAAGGAATGGAAAATCCACACCATTAGCTCTAGATTTCCAGAAATTCCCCATGTTGCCTGGACAAATAATCTAACTTGATTCCAGAACCTGTGAATTTCCTTACACTCCCATAGTCCATGTAGCATATCTGTTTTTTCTCTTTGACATTTAGGACACCGCATATCTCTTCCCGGAATGTTGAAGCCCATAATAGCCCTGTGTAAAATTCTAAATTGGGTGTCTCTCCATCTCTCATTGGTAACATGTTTCCGCATCTGTACCCATCCCTTCAATATATCCCCTACAACTTCCTGCCCTTTCAATTGTTTCCCCCACGCTGTTAGAGTACGGCTGTCCTCCCCAGATATAAGCATTCCCCGAAATGTTCGGTAAATTTTGGAAACATTTACACTTGCTACATCACTTTCCATAAGCTCATCAATCAAACTCTTATTCAATTCCTTTCCAAGCTCCCCCAAATCTACAAAAACTCCATGCTTCAGTTGTTCATACTGGATGATATGTGAGCTATTAAGTTCATACTTGTCAAGCACTTCCCGTCCTGTCAGCCACCTTCTCTCCTCCACATTCATGACATCCTTCATTCTCTCGACGCCCTTCTCTTTCCATCTAGTAAATAGCTTATTTTCCCGTCCCATGGGAAAGTTCGGAGATGCCCAGGGATTTAAGTACTTAGATACTTTCCATGACAGTCCCAATTTCTTTCTTACCAGTTTCCATGTTAGCATAGTGTCTCGGAATAAGATTGAGTTCCTTATATGCCCATCCGCCCTGGACAATGGGGAGTGTAAAATGGACGCCAAATCCCACGGTGATGCATACTTGGCTTCCATGCCATAGTCTGAGTGCCTGCTTGTTCCTCTCAACCAATCAAACACATGTCTCATTATACACACCAGGTTATAACCCCGAACATCCGGGAAACTAAGACCTCCTTCCTCCGTTGACTTCATCAATGTTCGTAACTTTATTCTAGGTTTCCTTCCCCGCCATATAAAATCCGCATACGCTGAGTTGAGCCTATTTACGTCCCTCAGTTTTAGCAATATCGGGATCGTCTGGAATGGGTACAACAGTCTAGGAAAGCTCATCATTTTTATCAGGTGGCACCTTGCCAGTAGTGGTAGAGGCAGACCCTTCCAACCCTTTAGTTGTGCTATAATTTTCCTAATTAGTGGGCCATAATTCATCTCGTAAATTGATTCCACTGTTCTTCCTATATGAATTCCCAGATATTTAAGTGATGTCTGTGCTATAGGAATGCCACATATACAACCATCCCTTACATTCCCCCCTTTTAGGAACAGGATCTCACACTTTTTTTTATTCAACTTGAATCCTGAAACTAATCCAAATTTTTCAATTAGGGCTAGAGTCTGTGGCAAATCCACGCTAGGGTCCCCCATATATAGTATGACATCATCGGCAAAAAGTGCTGTCTTTATTTCAGTTCCCCTTACCTTAATCCCTTTAAAACTATTCGGGCCCTGCAATATTCTTGACAATGGTTCAATGGCCAAGTCGAATAGGAGGGGAGATAGCGGGCAGCCTTGTCTTGTTCCCTTCATCAAAGGGAACACGTCTGATAAAAAACCTGGAGTGTGTACCCTAGCTCCCGAGTTAGCGTAAAGATTCCTAATGTAAAGCCTCATTTTGCCTACAATCCCTGTGGCCTCTAGTACTTTGTCCAGCCAGCTCCAATTTACATTGTCAAACGCTTTTTCTGCGTCGAGTGTAACTAGAGCGGGTCTTGCCCCCCTCTCTATCTGATCCAATCTCACCGCATCCACCACTAGTATTGTCTTCCGGATATTAGTGACAGCATTTCTCCCTTTAATAAACCCTACCTGATGCTCTGTAATGATCCTTGGAAGAATCATGGCCAATCTATTAGCCATAATCTTAGATATTATTTTTAAATCCTGGTTTATAAGTGATATGGGTCTATAACTAGAGGGATCATCCAGGTCTTTAGTTCCCTTAGGGAGTAATTTGATATATGCTACGTTTGAATTTTTAGGAATTTCCTCTCCTTCCAAAAATGCATTAAATACCGCAGTTAAATCTGGCGAGATCAGATCCCTCATAGCCTTATAAAACTCGCTGTTAAAACCGTCGGGGCCTGGTGCCTTGTTGGTGTTAAGCTCCCCGATTGTTCTAGTCACCTCCTCAACTGTGATATCTGCATTTAGGTCACTCAGATCTTCCTCTGTTACGCTAGGCAAGTGCGCTTGTCTTAACCACTCTGCCTCGTCAGTCATGTCATTGTTTCCTGGCCCATATAGTTTTCTATAAAAATGTCCCAGCAATTTATTAATTTCCTTAGGATCTGTGGTCACCTCCCCCCCCTTTCTTTTTAGTTTGGAAATCACTGTCATTTTCCTGCTACCCCTTGCCAAATTTGCCAGCATCCTCCCCGCCTTGTTGCCAAATCTATGTAGCTCTGCTTCCCTGTGCGACCAAAATAATTGTTCCTTTTTTGTTGCCCATTCGTCGAACCCCCTTTTTGCCTCCAACCATCTGTCTTTCGTCGTGGGAGATCTATTAGCCAAATACTTTGTGTATGCTACCCGCACTGCTTCACTCTGGGCATTATAATTCTCATTGGTCTTCCTTTTGATCATGGCCGCATATCCAATCAGGCGACCCCTCAAAACCGCTTTTGCCGTTTCCCAGTATAGCACTGGGTTCCCTTTGTGTTCCTTGTTTTCCTCTGTGAATTCTCCCCACCACTCTCGTAATACCCTGTGGAAATTATCTTGTCTGAGAAGAAATGATGGAAATCTCCATATGATATCTGTACCTCTCTTGAACTGCTCTCTGATACCCAATCTCAACGGACTATGATCAGATATCACCATGTTTTCTATCACACATTCTTGTGCCCGATTAACTAGGCCTTGAGAAATCCAAAATTGATCAATACGCGACCAGCTATCATGAGGATGCGAGAAGTGTGTATATTCTCTATCATGCGGGTGAGCTAATCTCCAGATGTCCTTCAAACCCACGTCTTCTAATGTCACATCCCTATGGTCCGGCCTTCTGTCCACATCCCCTGTCCTCTCCTTCCCCCTCCTCCTGTCTTCAGCTGAGTCTGGAACTGTGTTAAAATCACCTCCTACTATGATGTTGGTCTCCCCATCTGCTAGTATGCTGGCCTTTATGCCATCATGAAATATGCTCTGTTGGGAGTTTGGACCGTAAACATTATAGATACTTAATTTACCCGCTGGACTAATGATTGTTAAATGCTGCCACCGTCCCTGGTCGTCTGCCTCGTGTGTCACTACTTCATGGCTGAGCTGTTTATGTATTAGAATCATTGTCCCCGCTTTCCTACCTTGTGCCTCTGCCCCATATACAGTACCCACCCAGTATTTCTTCATGCGGAAAAAGTCCTCCTTCCTCAAATGCGTTTCCTGTAATAATGCAATATCTGTTTTTAGTCTTTTCAGATGTCTTAGTATCATTGCTCGTTTGTTAGGAGATCTCAAGCCTTTCACATTCCATGTAGTTATTTGTACCATATTTGCCTTTGTATTTTGCTCTTACTACTTCCTCCCCTGTGGGCCCTGAACTCACAAGAGACGAGACAATTATTACCAGGTATAGAATTTGCCCCCCAGGCTTGATATATCTTTTCCCCACCTTGTATGTATAACAAATATAACAATAAACAAGTAACTGTAGAACACGTTTTCCCTTCTGGGAAATTTTTGGCTCTTTTCGCCATGCTGATGACTTCCCCTTTTCCTAGCCAAACTGTTGAGCTCCCTAGTCACCCCCCTTAGAGTATACGTTCTAGCCCCGGATTCACATGAGTCACATGAACAAGCCTTAATTAATGGCAAAAATAGTACAGTATGACAAAAACTCTATAAGGACTTCAAGTCCAACTTAGCTCTATTTTCTGGTGGTCATCCCCGCACTCAGAGCAGACAGATCCACTTCATTTACGCCTGGAAGTCGTTCCTGGACAAAGGCGAGTGAAAGTAAGAATGAAAGTGAATCTGGAAGTGGAGCTGAAAGTAAGCGTGAGACTGAATATGCGAGAGAAAAAGAGTGAGACAGAGTGCGTGAGGTACTGAAAGTGAGCGTGAGACTGAAAATGAAACTGAGTATGTGAGTGAGTGTGAAACTGAAAGTAAGCGTGAAACTGAAAATGAGACTGAATATGTGAGGGAGGGAGAAAAAAAAAAAAAAAAAAGTGTGAGACTGAGAGTGAGTGTGAGTGTGAGACTGAACGTTAGGAGTAAGACTGAAAGTGAAACTGATAGCAAGCGTGAAAGCAAAACTGAACATGAGAGAGTGAAATCAAGAGAGTGAGAGAGTGCGAGAACAGGACCAGCAATATCTAGTTCAGTTCAGTTATCATGAACCATTTCCAACAGTTAGTCTCTGTGTTCCGAGCGAGGATTATTTTGTTGTTTTGGGCTCAATCTCCTTTCCTCTCTACTCTCCACCCGCGATTGCTCCTCAAAGCTTCTCGAGTCTTTCCCTGGGCCTCTTGGAGATCCTCCTCTGCTGGTCCCTTCTCCATTGTTTCCTCTTTTTTGTCCATCAGCCCGATTCTTATCTTGTTCTGCCATGAGAGTACGCTCTGCTTCTTTAAAGTCTTTGTAATATGCAAACGAGCCATTAAGATTTCTGACTTTCAGTGTGGCAGGGTATAGCAGTTGGCACTTGACTTTTTTGTTATACAGGAATGAACATACTTTGCTGAATTCTTTTCTCTTTCTGGAGACTTCTGCTGAATAATCGCCGAAAATTAGCAGTCTGTTGCCTTGGTAATGCAATGGTCGCTGTCTGTCTCTAAAGGCCCTCAGTATTTCCTCCTTATGTTTATAATCAAGATATTTGACTATCACTTGTCTAGCCCTCAGCGGGGCTTTCTTGTTTGGGTTTGGATCCTCTCCCCTATTCGCTTCTTGTTGTCTCAGTGGTCCCACTCTGTGCGCTCTTTCCACTCTGAATTTAGCCTTAATGCCCAGGGCCTGAGGTAACTCCTGTTCACATATGTTATCCAGCTGTCCCAAAGATACCGATTCTGGCAGCCCCACAATGCGCAGATTATTTCGCCTCGATCGGTTCTCTAAGTCTTCCGCTTTATCTCTCAAATAATCGTTAGATTTCACTAGAGCTGCTATTTGCTCTTGCATAGCCATTATTTTCTCCTCTGAGTCAGATATTCTCTGCTCTGTTTCTGCCAGTCTAGATGCATGTCCACTAATCTGCTTTTGCATAGCTGCTAGGGATGTTTGTATGGCTGTTTCAATGGCCACTTTAATCTCTTTTGACAGCTGTGATGTCACTTCGGCAGCCAATTTTTTATAATCAACATTGAGCTCTTGTGCATGCTTGTCTTGGCCTGCAGGTGGTGCTGGTTTCTTAGTTCTCTTATTCTGAGCTGGGGATTTTCCACCCTCCCCCATTTGTTTACAGTATTTAGATAATGGTGTGGCCGGCAGTTTCTTGTTTGCTTTAGAAGGAATGTTACTGTTTCTGACATGCAGCTTCTGCTGGCATTTATCATGATTAGACACCTTATATTGCATGTCTAAGTGATCAGTCCGGTCTCCTGCGTCTCTGGCCACTCTTTGCTTGCTGCACTCCTCCTCCTCTCTTTCTTGTTCCTCCATGTCCCCTTCCTCTATCCATTGTGTTTCTCCCTCTGCAATCCCCTGCAGCGATTTCTCTCCTGCTCCATCCTCCCCCGACCCCCCGCTCTCATCTCCTTCACTTCTCCCTCTCCTGGCTTCCATTACCACATCTTGCACTGGGGACTCTGGCTCCTCCTCCATCAGGCTTGTAGGTGCCATGTCAGTCTCCTCTTCTCCCCGCCGGCAGTCAGGATCTCCACTCCTGCAGGTCCCCTCACCACCACCAGCACTCCTCAGTAAGTACCGCTCCATAGCTGTGTGCTTCCTGCTACCAGACGTGCTGCTCTCTGCTCGCTCACTTGCCCGGGTATGCTGTTTATCGTCGGTTTCTCAGAGGGGTGTCGGGAGCTTCTCCTCTATGCTGCCTCCTCAGCCAGGACCGGAACAGGAAGTCCTCTACACTTTTTAAAGTGTAATACTTTGTGTGGCCTCCGGAGGCAGAAGCTATACACCCAATTGTCTGGGTCTCCCAATAGGAGCTAGAAGAAAAAAAATTTACGGTAAGTAAACAAAATTCCCTTCTTTTTTTTCACTACGGACATTTCTGCAGCGATTTAAAGCGCACATGTGCTCTTCAGATCGCTGCAGAAATTTCTGCAGGGCTAGTACGCAACGTGCGCACATAGCCTTAACAGCAGGGATCAGAGCGAGCTCCGATCACTGCTGTGTAACAACTTTTTTTTTTTTTTTTTTTTTTTTTTTTTAATTCAAAGGATTCGAAACTGGAGATCAATCTGGATCTCATTTATTTTTATACACAGCAATATTTAAGTATACAGAACAAAAATTCCCAAAGGCGCCTACAACAATAATGTGAAAAAGAAAGAACAAGTTAAAAAATAAATAAAAATGGAAGTTTAATCACACCGCGTTTCCCATGTTCCCCTTCATTACCGGGCTATTTTATGTTTTTTCCTCCCCTTATTCCAAGAGAGATAACTTCTTTATTTTTACATCCATATAGCGGTTTAAGGGCTTGGTTTTTGTGGGATAAGTTGTACTTTTGAATAAAACCATTCATGTGATGCACTTGAACGCAGCAAAAAAAAATTCCAAGTGCACAACAATTGCAAAAAAAACAAAAAATCCAGAGCTCCGAATAGTAATGGGGCGCAGCTATTAATATGTAACACTACTTTTTTTTTTTTTTGTTTTTTTTTTTTCTCCTCCCGTCTAATAAAAAGGCTACAAAGACTGCCGGGCTAAGGCCAATGGAGAAGAAGGACATCCCCATGGTCCAGCAGTTAATAAATCACTACCTGAGTCAGTTCCACCTCGCTCCCGTCATGGATGAAGAGGAGATTTCACATTGGTTTTTCCCTCAGGATAACATCATTGATACGTTTGTGGTGGAGGTGAGTGTCTGCTCCGGCAGTGAATCTTCTCGGTGCCGTGATCAGTCGTTATCGAGGCATTATACGGGGGAGAGGACTTGCCCCTTACAACCCCATGACCAGATCACTGTGACTATCGTCCATACGAAGACACCCGTGGACCTAACGGGACAGTGTATATTTCTATAAAAAGGCACAATGTAGTAAAATATCTGTGGTTGTGGCATAAATGGAATTTATGGACCCCTCCCGTATGCACCTCTTTTTCCGCAGAGCTCCACCGGCGTATTGACGGACTTCTTCAGTTTTTACACATTACCTTCCACGGTCATGCATCATCCGGTGCATAAAACTCTCAAAGCCGCTTATTCCTTCTACAACGTCCACACGGAGACGCCCCTGCTGGACCTAATGAACGATGCACTGATTATTGCCAAATTAGTAAGTGGATTGTTCACAAATTTCCACCCCCCCCTCCCTCCGTCCCTTTCTTTTTGATTCTTAATGATCTGCAATATTCAATAATTACATCGTGTGCAGAATTTTTAGGCAAGTTGTATTTTAGAGGATTTTTTTTTATTATTGATCAACAACTATGTTTTCAATCAACCCAAAAGACTCATAAATATCAAAGCTTAATATTTTTGGAAGTTGGAGTGGGGTTATTTTTTTAGATTTGGCTATCTTAGGAGGATATCTGTTTGTGCAGGTAACTATTACTGTGCAGAATTATTAGGCAGCTTAATAAAAACCAAATATATTCCCATCTCACTTGTTTATTTTCACCAGGTAAACCAATATAACTGCACAAAATTTGGAAATAAACATCTCTAACATTCCAAAACAAAACCCCCAAAAAATAGTGACCAATATAGCCTCCTTTCTATGATGACACTCAGCAGCCGACCATCCATAGATTCTGTCAGTTGCTTGGTGCAGCAGCCACCACAGCCTCCAGACACTGCTCCGAGAGGTGGACTGTTTCCCCTCCCTGTAGATCTCACATTTTATGAGGGACCACAGGTTCTCTATGGGGTTCAGATCAGGTGAACAAGGGGGCCATGTCATTATTTTTTCATCTTTTAGACCTTTACTGGCCAGCCACGCTGTGGAGTAGTTGGATGCATGTGATGGAGCATTGTCCTGCATGAAAATCATGTTTTTCTTGGACGGTACCAACTTCTTCCTGTACCACTGCTTGAAGAAGTTGTCTTCCAGAAACTGGCAGTAGGTCTGGGAGTTGAGCTTCACTCCATCCTCAACCCGAAAAGGTCCCACAAGTTTATCTTTGATACCAGTACCCTACCTCCACCTTGCTGGTGTCTGAGTCGGAGTGGAGCTCTCTACCCTTTACTGATCCAGCCTCTGGCCCATCCATCTGGCCCATCCAGAGTCACTCTCATTTCATCAGTCCATAAAACCTTTGAAAAATCAGTCTTAAGATACTTCTTGGCCCAGTCTTGACGTTTTATCTTATGTTTCTTGGTCAGAGGTGGTGGTTTTTCAGCCTTCCTTTCCTTGGCCATGTCCCTGAGTATGGCACACCTTGTGCTTTTTGATACTCCAGTAACGTTGCGGCTCTGAAATATGGCCAAACTGGTGGCAAATGGCATCTTGGCAGCTTCACGCTTGATTTTCCTCAATTCATGGGCAGTTATTTTGCGCCTTTTCTGCCCAACACACTTCTTGCGACCCTGTTGGCTATTTGCCATGAAACGCTTGATTGTTTGGTGATCACGCTTCAAAAGTTTGGCAATTTCTAGACTGCTGCATCCCTCTGCAAGACATCTCACAATTCTGGACTTTTCAGAGCCCGTCAAATCTCTCTTCTGACCCATTTTACCAAAGGAAAGGAAGTTGCCTAATAATTAAGCACACCTTATATAGGGTGTTGATGTCATTACACCGCACCCCTCCCCATTACAGAGACGCACATCACCTGATATACTTAATTGGTAGTTGGCTCTCAGCCTATACAGCTTGGAGTAGGACGACATGTATAAAAAGTATCATGTGATCAAAATACTCATTTGCCTAATAATTCTGCACACAGTGTATTGCATGGAATCCAATGTTTTAAAACCATCGTCGTTTGATGCCTGCTGAAATTTTTGCAACTCTGATTTGGCGGCAGCGTGTGAATGTGCCCTAAGCCCATTTTTTTTGCTCCATTATTGCCATGAATGAATTCCTCAGTCCCTTCCATTGGATAAACATGGCGCTCCGGTATGTACAATTATTGTTTTGCCCATTGGATATAGGATTTCTGTATGTTGTATTGACTTTGCATTACGGGGTTGCCCATTAACAATATATCTCCTATACATCGGATAGTTTAGATTTATGACAGCTTGGAGTCCTTCCCGGACACTGGGACTGTCGCCAGTCAGAACAGGTGTCCCAATATTTTCAGTATGAGTGGATGTCACAGTCGTCTCCCTGATTTTAAGAGACTAGTGACAAGTTTAGGACTGCAGCCTCTCATTTCCATCTGGGACTCTACATTTAAACAAAGTAGTTGTGTTTCCCAGCAATCCTTGCTGATTATACAATCCAGTTGTATTCTGGCCGCCTTGGTGGAAGGTTCTGCCGAGGATAACTTGGACTTCATCTTTTTATTGGTGTTTCCCCGGTTCGTCTTTCCTTCCCTTGTATCTTATTAGTGCAGAGGTGAGTCCAGTGAACCTCACCTGCCTCTCACTAGTCAGGACATCTATGGTTTTTCTCAGGGTCATAGGTTCCTGTTTGGCAACAGTTGCGGATACTGTGTGGGGACAACTGTAGGTGAGAATAGCCCCATCTACCCCTCTCACTAGCTCGGGGACTCTCCATTATCGAGTCCCTGATGTTCCCTTTTTTTGTGTCCGACGCCCATAGGTCTAAACGCACATGCCACGCTCGTCTTGGCAAGTGTGACAGTTGAGCATTATTGAGCATGTGCGATCTCTGCTCCATTCACTGTCTTTAGTGGTCCTACATGGTCAATAATGCTTAATCACCATAAGAGGATTTTGGGAACCCTATTCTCGTGTTCCGTGGGGGTCCCAGTGGTTGTACGTCTATTTATCCTTTGAACAAGTGATACATGTTTAATGGGAGAAGTACAAAATTATTTTGGTTTCCTGGTACATATAGGAGCCCGGAGTTAAAGGGGTAGTCCTCAGTAAGTGATGGCTTATTGCTAGGTGATCATGTAATGACTGGTTGTCTGACTTCTGGGACCCCCACAAATCTGAAAATCAAAGGGGGGGGCACAGTGCTACATCCTTTCAATGGAGGTGAAGGAGGCCACACAACCATTGATTTATTACATGATGACTGATCTTAGCGGTTGTGCCATCACTTGGTTCCGGAGAAGGATTTCTTCTAGTCATGGACCAGTCCTCATTTTGGCTGTAGGAAAAAAAAAAAAAAAGTGCATTGTTTGAAAAGAAAACCCCTAACTCGTATTCTTATTAATTTGTCTTATTCCCGTGTCTCGTGCAGAAAGGGTTTGATGTGTTCAATGCTCTGGATCTGATGGAAAACAAAACTTTCTTGGAAAAACTAAAGTTTGGCATAGGAGATGGCAATTTGCAGTACTACTTGTTCAACTGGAGATGCCCCGCTATGGAGTCTGATAAGGTGAGCATATACCTACAACGGACGGGAACATTTCGATACCGGGAGATGTTTGACGGGATCCTGACTATATACCTGCCTTAGCTGTCTCCATATTGCCTCTGCAATTTAGGAGATAAGGTCACAATTTATTTGTACTACAAGATCAAGGAACACAAAAAAATTGACCCCCCCCCCCCTCTTCACTCATACAGACCTCAAACACTTAGTATAGGTTTGGGGAGAAAAGACAGGACTTTATCTCTGGCAGGGCAGTCATTAAAGGGGTTGTCCCACCATTACATAGGTGTTAAATGGAATCTGTCAGGTGATTTTCTAGTACAATACAGTGGAATCTTGCTTAACAAGAACAATCCGTTCTGGGACTGTGCTTGTTAACCAAGTTACTCGTTCAGCAAAGCAAGATTTCCCATAGGAAATCATTGCAATGCAAACGATTCGTTCCACAACTTGTTCAATGTCCCATCCTGATCCCCTATTGTGTCATTCCACACACGCACAAACTCACACAAGCACGCACACGCACATATTATATGCTCACCTTACCTTCCGTTCCATCGCCGGTCTCCTGGGACTTGCTGTTCTCTGGTGCGGGCCATGTATTGGGTTACCTTAACGACGAGGGAGGAACTTCCTGCCAGAGCGCTGACGTCAAAGGCAGAGCCGCTTGCCTCTGATTGGCCAGCACGCTGCCTTTCAGTAGCGGCGACAGGAAGTTCCTCCCTCGTCGCTATGGATGCCGATACACAGCCTGGAGCGCAACGCCGAACTACAGGCAGGACCCAGGAGGCCGGCGATGAAACGGAAGGTACACTATATATTATGTTATATTATATGCTCACCTTACCTTCCATTCCATCGCCGGCCTCCTGGGTCTTGTAATTCGCCGCGAGGACGTCGCGATGTACCCGGGAACCACAAGAACCATGAGACTGGCGAGAGAACGGAAGGTAAGGTGAGCATAATACTGTATGTATGTGTGTGTGTGCGTGTGTGTTTGTGTGTGATTTGTGCGTGCATGTGTGTGCTTGTGTGGACTGCAAGTGCGGGTCAGAGCGCGGTGGATGTACGGAACCGGAAGTGCGTGTGGTGAGGATTTTGCTCGCACAGCAAAGCTTTTTCGTAAAGCGGGTTACAAATTTACAGAAAGCTTTGCTTGTTAAACGAAATTCTCGTTAAGTGGGTTACTCGTTAAGCGAGGTTCCACTGTACGGTTATTCTCTTTTAAATGGGGCTTAAGGAGACCTTTCAGGATCAGTCAGTTTTATTGCTCTATATTAGCTTATCTTGTTGTAAGCCCCATTTTTTCAAAAATGTAGAAGTATGTTTTTATGCTGGCAACACTGCAGCTTTCTATATAACAGATTTAACTTCCTTTTCAAACTATTGTCAGCTGCCAGAGGTGGAAGGAGACCAATTCTGTCCCAAAACATGGCTCTAGTAGCACACAACTAAGGGAAAATGGTCATATGGGAACAAAAAAAACGTAGAAGTATGTTTTTATACTGGTAACACTGCAGCTTTCTATATAACAGATTTAACTTCCTTTTCAAACTATTGTCAGCTGCCAGAGGTGGAAGGAGACTGATTTATCTTCCCTGTTGCCGCAGGAGCACAAATTAGCAGCCTCGCAGTAATGTATTTTTGTTTTGGTTTTTTTCCAGGTCGGCCTGGTGTTACAGTAAACTCCTCCGCCATAGTAGACCGCCTCAGCCATTTGACGCATGGGTCAGGAGCTGCTCTTCAGGAGAGACAAGCACAAAGTGAAGCCGCTGCTAGAGCCAGGTGGCGCGAAGGAAAGGAAGCAACGGCCTAGGCAGCTTTGCCACCACACAGACATTATACAGCGTCGTCGTCGTCATACCCTCCTGGCGCACATTTTATTTACAGGACTAAAGAAAACGAGAAAAACCAACCCCACCGAGAGAAAATCCGGAAGCACACATTCCTTTAAGCTTGGAAAGATCTAACTTTTCAAGGACATGACGGATGATTTGGTCTTCACATCACCATTGTTTTTGTTTTTTTTTATATTTACTGTTTGGACTGCGGATTGCATGTGAAAAACTTTTTCAGATTTGGCAATGCAACGTCAAATGGAACTTTTCAACCATACGGTTATTAGAGGGCCAAAAATAAGTTACTGTACAATGGATCTCTGGCCAGTCTTTGCCCAGGTGCCTGTAAGATTAGTTCCCTTTCCGTTATTTTGCTTTTAAAGCTTTTTTTTTTGTGTCATCGAATACCAGAAATCAGTCGCCGCCGTCGGGGGAAGCGGTCAGTCCGAGGATATCATCGCAGGATCTCTAGAATTGGCAAAAAAAACGAAAATCTTTGTTATTTGTGATAGAAGAATGAGTAGATACACGGGCGAGCTAGTGTGACGTCATAGTAACCCGATAAGGACATTCATGGTGTGAGCGCAGTGTCACCTTCTCATGCACTTCCCCTGCAAAAGTATTACTTCCTTTCAGAGCTTTAAGTAAAGCGTATTTGAAATAAAAAAGATAAAAAAAAAATCACTTATTGGAAGATATTCCTGTATTGAGAGACTGTCAAACACTGTATTAGATAATCTTCCTATGACAACCCTTCCTGCCCCCGTGCTAAGGTAGCGCTTTATCGTTGGAAATCCTAGAAGTCAAACAGATGTGGGTAAAAAAAGAAAGCGGGATTCCAAATGGTGACAATAAAGGCCCTGTGTTACTATAAACATGGTCAGGAAGTGTTGTCATAGGGACACTATATTGTCACAGAATTGTGCTTGGATAGTGATGACTGAGTATGGTGATAGATTTTCCCTACGGCTTCTATTATACTCAGTACTCCAGTTGAGTCCATCCGAGCACCCGAGCATGGTAGTGCCCGCTCATCGCTAGTTACGAGTACAGAGCATCCGAGCATGGTAGTGCTCACACATCACTAGTTACCAGTACTGAGCACCCGAGCATGGTAGTGTCCGCTCATCACTAGTTACCAGTACTGAGCACCCGAGCATGGTAGTGCCCGCTCATCACTAGTTACCAGTACTGAGCACCCGAGCATGGTAGTGCCCGCTCATCACTAGTTACGAGTACTGAGCACCCGAGCATGGTGGTTCTCGTTCATCACTAGTTACGAGTACTGAGCACCCGAGCATGGTAGTGCCCGCTCATCACTAGTTACGAGTACAGAGCACCCGAGCATGGTGGTTCTCGTTCATCACTAGTTACGAGTACTGAGCACCCGAGCATGGTGGTTCTCGTTCATCACTAGTTACGAGTACTGAGCACCCGAGCATGGTGGTTCTCGTTCATCACTAGTTACGAGTACTGAGCACCCGAGCATGGTGGTTCTCGTTCATCACTAGTTACCAGTACTGAGCACCCGAGCATGGTAGTGCCCGCTCATCACTAGTTACGAGTACTGAGCACCTGAGCATGGTAGTGCTCACTCATCACTAGTTACGAGTACTGAGCACCCGAGCATGGTAGTGCTCGCTCATCACTAGTTACGAGTACTGAGCACTGGAGCATGGTAGTGCCCGATCATCACTAGTTACGAGTACTGAGCACCCGAGCATGGTAGTGCTCGCTCATCACTAGTTACAAGTACAGAGCACCCGAGCATGGTAGTGCTCGCTCATCACTAGTTACGAGTACTGAGCACCCGAGCATGGTAGTGCCCGATCATCACTAGTTACGAGTACTGAGCACCCGAGCATGGTAGTGCCCGCTCATCACTAGTTACCAGTACTGCGCACCCGAGCATGGTAGTGCTCGCTCATCACTAGTTACGAGTACTGAGCACCCGAGCATGGTAGTGCTCACTCATCACTAGTTACTAGTACTGAGCACCTGAGCATGGTAGTGCTCACTCATCACTAGTTACGAGTACCGAGCACCCGAGCATGGTAGTGCCCGCTCATCACTAGTTACCAGTACTGAGCACCCGAGCATGGTAGTGCTCACTCATCACTAGTTACGAGTACTGAGCACCTGAGCATGGTAGTGCTCGCTCATCACTAGTTACCAGTACTGAGCACCCGAGCATGGTAGTGCTCGCTCATCACTAGTTACGAGTACTGAGCACACGAGCATGGTAGTGCCCGCTCATCACTAGTTACGAGTACCAAGCACCCGAGCATGGTAGTGCCCGCTCATCACTAGTTACCAGTACTGAGCACCTGAGCATGGTAGTGCTCACTCATCACTAGTTACCAGTACTGCGCACCCGAGCATGGTAGTGCTCACTCATCACTAGTTACGAGTACTGAGCACACGAGCATGGTAGTGCTCACTCATCACTAGTTACTAGTACTGAGCACCTGAGCATGGTAGTGCTCACTCATCACTAGTTACGAGTACTGAGCACCCGAGCATGGTAGTGCTCACTCATCACTAGTTACGAGTACTGAGCACCTGAGCATGGTAGTGCTCGCTCATCACTAGTTACCAGTACTGAGCACCCGAGCATGGTAGTGCTCGCTCATCACTAGTTACGAGTACTGAGCACACGAGCATGGTAGTGCCCGCTCATCACTAGTTACGAGTACTGAGCACACGAGCATGGTAGTGCCCACTCATCACTAGTTACGAGTACTGAGCACCTGAGCATGGTAGTGCTCACTCATCACTAGTTACCAGTACTGCGCACCCGAGCATTGTAGTTCCCGCTCATCACTAGTTACGAGTACTGAGCACCTGAGCATGGTAGTGCTCGCTCATCACTAGTTACGAGTACCAAGCACCCGAGCATGGTAGTGCCCGCTCATCACTAGTTACCAGTACTGAGCACCTGAGCATGGTAGTGCTCACTCATCACTAGTTACCAGTACTGCGCACCCGAGCATGGTAGTGCTCACTCATCACTAGTTACGAGTACTGAGCACACGAGCATGGTAGTGCTCACTCATCACTAGTTACCAGTATTGAGCACCCGAGCATGGTAGTGCCCGCTCATCACTCATGGATACTTGGAGGCCACTATTAAAGGGAACTCATACAGTCTCATTCTTGGACATCATGTAGCAGACAATGTATTACTGCAGCAGTGTATGTTTTACTCCGAAACACTGCGGTATCAGACGATAGTATGTAAAGACATCCGCGAACTGTGTGTCTCAGAGGACGAGTCCGAGGCAAGTCCCTGGTGACTTCTCCCATCCTGATACCTTTCACAAGTCTCTCTGTATACACACATAACGAGAGACCTGTCAATCTGGGGGGGTGGGGTGTGGAGAAGCTGCCATGGTCCGTCACCAGGACTAGTCATCAGAGCACACAGTCCCTGGCCGACTTTTCAAACCATGTTTTCTCTGTGGCCGCAGTATTTTAGCGTAAAACACACAGCAGCTGCAGTAACGCACAGTAAGGGTATGTGCGCACGTTGCTTTTTACCTGCTTTTTACCTGCTTTTTTGCTGCTTTTTCTTCTGCGCTGTTTAATGCCAAAATGGATGTGTTCTTCTATTCAAGCATAGTCTATGGGAATTTGGGTTTCTTGTTCACACTATGTTGTTCAAAATGCTGCCTTTTTGTGGCAGAACTTTGGTCAAAAACTCAGCTTTTCAAAGAAGCAACATGTCAATTGTTTTTGCCATTTGGGTTTTGCACTGCAAAGCTGAGTTTTTGACCAAAGTTCTGCCACAAAAAGGCAGCATTTTGAACAACATAGTGTGAACAAGAAACCCAAATTCCCATAGACTTTGCTTGAATAGAAGAACACATCCATTTTGGCATTAAACAGCGCAGAAGAAAAAGCAGCAAAAAAGCAGGTAAAAAGCAGGTAAAAAGCAACGTGCGCACATACCCTAATTCACGCTGCTTTAGTTCAGACCGCAAGAGTCAAACGAGGAGTTTCCTTTAACATGGTATATTATACAAATATCCAAGGATTCCTTTAAAATACCATGGGCAAAACTCCTGATGTATGCCTAGGGTTATAACCAAATGTAAATAAAGCCTAATCTTTAAAAAAAAAAAAAAAAGTTTCACAGCATTGATGGAAACTGCAGTGCTTGTGCTGAATCTTAGCAGTGTGCAACATACACACTGTTAGGATTTAGCCCTGGTTTGGTTTCCGCCTTCATCATGTGATCTATATATTTGGTCCCGTGTGTTCTAGATTCTCATCCGCTTCTCTTAATAAAAAAACACTAAGTGAAGCTGACGAAAATATAGATAGCATGTGACCGCACAAACAGACGTTAGATACATTATGACTGCAGGAATTTACGCTGAGTAAAATCCTAACGGTGTGTATATTGCACTCCTAATTCGGCCAGCTGCAATCACTTGCTGAAAATTCCACAATGTACACTGTTAATTTGTTTCATAGTAACAGCAAAAGGGTTGTCCAGCTAGAAAAAAAGTTGTCAATGGACCCAAAAACTATGTTTAATATATTTCCGTTAAAGGGAACCAAACATCAGGATTTTGGTATATAAGGTAAAGCCAGTGCAGCACTGGCACTATCAGGCACAGGCTGTACATACCATTAGTGGGCAGCTCGGGTGTTTATCCTTTCAAATCCAAGAAAGTAAAGTTTAAAAATTCGGCATCTTTTTGATTGACAGTTGCACTAAGCAGATAATATGCGGGCGGATTATGCACATGATTCGCGCCCCCCCGTTCCTCCGGCTCTATGCTAATTTTTCTTTTCAGTAACATAGCGTCGCAGTTGGCGCCTGCGCATAGCGCTCATCTCCAGCGCCGTGTTCCTGAAGCCTGCCTTACCCCCTGCTGATCTAATCTTCCGACTGAGAGGGCGGCGCATGCGCCCTCGCATCCTCTGCGCTCTTGTGACTGCGGGCGCGTACGTGGACACACTAGCAGAGGAGAACAGCTGATCGGAGAAAACCGTGCAGCCCCAAGACACCGTGCCAGCGCCAGGTTGCAGAAGACCAGGATCATGGAGGGGTGAGAGGGAGTAATAAACATGGAGTACCTAAGTGTGTCTGTGTATTTATTTCTAACTAGAAGGTGGCCGGATTCTAACGTATCGGGTAGTCTAGAATGTGTATGTAGGTTAGCAGATTGAATAATCAGGTAATGAATGGACTGGATGGGTTGAGTTTAATTTAGTATTCTTATAATTGTTTATTGGTTTTAAAAAATGACAAATAACAGAAGGAACAGTTTTAATAGAGGAGTCTAATGTTAATGATGTCCATGGCTTGTAATGAAAGAAGGCCATGAACAGTGGAAAGTTCAGTAAAAATATGCTGTGATGTGGCCCAATGCTGGTCTGTGCCCCCATCCTGCAGGGTAATGTGTGCGGGGGGGGGTGGAGCCGAGCGGGCCCATGGCGCTGAGGAAGTCAGTGCCGGGGACTGCATGGCTGAGGACAGGTGACTATCCAGGTGTGTGTGTGTGTGTGTGTTCAGGCGCTTTCACACTTGTGTTCAGCGCAATCCACCGCTATGGAGAATAGCGCAGTCCAGTAACGTACTGCGCTATTCTCCATAGACTTGTATTGACGACGCACTGTAATGCAAGTGTCTGCGTTGCATCCGCTGGAGGATGCTGCGTCGTTAATTTGACACAGCGTTCAGCGGAGGGAACGCTGCATGTAGTGCACCTTGACGGATTCTGTTGAAATCTGCCAAGGTGTCTAATGATTTTCTATGGGTGCGGAATCCGCTGCAATGCACTAAGCGTCGGAATCCGCTGACGGATCCAGTCACGTTCTACTGAGCATGCTCAGCATAATGATCTAAATCGTTTAAAATCACTCCTGGTCTGCCCCCCTCCTCCTCCTCTCTCTGCCCTCTCTCCCCCCCCTCACCCGCTCTCATACTCACCAATAACTGACGTGGCGCTGCACGGCTGTCACACTGCTCTGGCAGCTTCCCCTGCTTTTGAAAATGCCGGTCGCCTCAAGTTATTCAAACTCGTATTCCCTGCCCGCCGGCGCCTATGATTGGTTGCAGTCAGACACGCCCCCCACGCTGACTGACAGCTGTCTCACTGCAACCAATCACAGCCGCCGGTGGGCGGGTCTATATTGTGCGGTACAATAAATAATTTAAAAAAACAAACTGCGGTCCCCCCCATTTTGATACCAGCCAAGATAAAGTCACAAGGCTGGTATTGTCAGGATGGGGAGCGCCACGTTATGGGGAGCCCCCCCGCCTAACAATATCAGCCAGCAGCCGCCCGGAATTGCAGCATCCATTAGATGAGACAGTCCAGGGACTCTACTCGGCTCATCCCGAATTGCCCTGGTGCGGTGGTAATTGGGGGAATAAGGAGTTACATGGCAGCTTATAGCTGCCACTACATCCTAGGTTAATCATGGCAAGCGTCTCCTTGAGATACCTTCCATGATTATCCTGTAAGTGACAGTAAATAAACACACAACGAAAAATCCTTTATTTGGAATAAAAGACAAACCCCCCCCTCCCCCCCTCATTTACCACTTTATTAATCCCCAAACACCCATCCAGGTCCGACGTAATCCGCACGACGCTTTCAGCTCTGCTACATGAAGCTGACAGGGAGCACCGTAGGACACGACCTCTCTGTGTCAGCTCCATGCAGCAACTGAAGTGAGCCGCGCTGTCACCGGAGACTTCACTCAGGTAGTGCCTGTGTGTGTGTGGGGAGGATGATGAGTGCGGTAGTGCCGGGGTGTGTGGTGGTGATGATGGAGTGCGGTAGTGCCGGGGTGTGTGCGGGGATGATGGGAGCGGTAGTGCCTGCGTGTGTGCGGGGATGATGATGGGAGCGGTAGTGCCTGCGTGTGTGCGGGGATGATGATGGGAGCGGTAGTGCCTGCGTGTGTGCGGGGATGATGATGGGAGCGGTAGTGCCGAGGTGTGTGCGGGGATGATGGGTGCGGTAGTGCCGAGGTGTATGCGGGGATGATGATGAGAGCGGTAGTGCCTGCGTGTGTGCGGGGATGATGGGTGCAGTAGTGTCGGGGTGTATGTTGAGTGTATACATGCGTGGGTAGGTGGAGCCGAGCGGGGCCATGGCGCTGAGAATGTCAGTACCGGGGACTGCATGGCTGGGGACAGGTGACTATTCGTGTGTGTGTGTTCAGTGTATACATGCGGAGGGCGGAGTGCAGGGGGGGTGTGGAGCAGAGTTACGCTGGTAACCATGGTACACAATCAGGTAACTATGCAAATCACTTTGCTTAGTTACCCGATGTGTACCATGGTTACCAGCGTACGCCGGCTACCGGCACGATCCCAGTAACACAAGGGTATGTCTCGGCTGGGTTGCCGATGTGGCTCCCGGGAGTGCAGCAGTCACCTGGGAGTCTGGGCTCAGTGCGGGTGCGGGAAAAGCTGTCGGGCGTCGTCCTGTCGTGCTGTAGTTCGTGCTGTTCACTTAGCTGAGCCGTTTGTCGCAGGCTCTTTAGCGCACGCGCTGTGGCGACGGTTGTCACTATAATGATGACATTTTGGTGACAGACAGAATAAGGCAATTATATATATAAAGTATTTATTCTGTGTGTGGTTTTTTTTTTAACCCTTTATTGTAGATTCTTAATGGCCAGGTCAAACTTGGCCTGACATTAAGAATCTCGGGGTTTATATCAGCCGGTAAAACAAAGCTGGTATTAACCCCTTATTACCCAGCGTGCCACCCGCCATCAGAGCCGCTGGAAGAGTTGAATACAGCGCCAGAAGATGGTGCTTTTATGAAAGCGCCATCTTCTGGGGTGGGTGCAAACTGCAATTCGCAGTGTGGGGGCCAGAAAGCTTGGGCCACCCTGCCAGCAGGCAGGTACGGGCTGCCCCCAACCCCCAGCTGCCTAGTTGTACCTGGCTGAATACAAAAATTGAGCGAAGGCCACTTTTTTTTTTTTATTATTTCATGAAATTCATGAAATAATTTAAAAAAAAAAAGGGCTTCCCTATATTTTTGGTTCCCAGCCAGGTACACATAGGCAGCTGGGGGTTGGGGGCAGCCCGTACCTGCCTGCTGGCTAGCATACAAAAAATATGGCGAAGCCCACGTCATTTTTTTTTTTTCGTTTTCTTATATTCATTAAAAAAAAAAAAATTGTATGGGCTCCTGCTGCATTTTCTATTAGCTAAGGGTAACCCAAGCAGCTACTGCCTGCTAACTCCCACTGCTTGGTGTTACCTTCATTGGCAATGGAAAATCCAGGGAAGCCCCTTTTTTTTTTTTTTTTTTTTTTTTTTTTAAGTTTTTGGGCAAAATTTTTTTTTTTTTTTTTTTTTAACACGGGGTGCAGCCGGGCCTCTTAATACAGCCGTGCATAGTGGAGTCTCTGTCCCTTGTGTGCTGCAGTGAGTAGTGTCCGGGTAACCCGCCTAACCTAATAGTAAGGGCGTGATAATAGGTTGCTGGCTGGATACCATGCGCATACGAGTGTGAACAGTGCCCTATGCGCGCCACTAGTGTGCAATTTACCTTGCACCTGTGAAGTGTCCATCATGTTGAGAGGTTTGTCTGCATCCTGTTTTGTGCATTAGATGTGTTGGCCTGGGCTAACTGGACTGGTTGCCCTCTTTTTTGCTGTGAGTATATAAAATTTTTGGAGGAGTTTTTATCTCCTGTTTCTGTTGCTATTTTTTGCAAAAAATTAAAGAAAGAAAAAAAAAAAGTGTTGTGAGCTTCGCCATATATTTGTATGCTAGCAAGCAGGCAGGTACGGGCTGTCCCCAACCCCCAGCTTCCTATTTGTACCTGGCCGGGAACCAAAAATATTAGTTAATCCCTTTTTTTAATTAGTTCATGAATTTCATGAAATAATTAAAAAAAAAAAAAAAAGTTCGCTCAATTTTTGTATCCAGCCAGGTACAACTAGGCAGCTGGAGACTGGAATTCTCAGACCAGGGTGGCCCAAGCTTTCTCGCCCCCCCCCACAGCGAATTGCAGTCCGCAACCGTCCCAGAAAATGGCGCTTTCATAAAAGCGCCATCTTCTGGCGCTGTATCCAACTTTTCTACTGGCCCTGATGGCGGGTGGCTCGCTGGTACTAAGGGGTTAATACCAGCTTTGTTTTACCAGCTGATATAAAGCCAGAGATTCTTAAAGTCAGGCCAAGTTTGACCCGGCCATTAAGAATCTCCAATTAAGAGTTAAAAAAAGAGAAAAAATACTGTATTAGAAATAAATACACAGACACACTTAGACTCCATGTTTATTACTCCCTCTCACCCCTCCACGATCCTGGTCTTCTGTCTTCTTCAACCTGGCGCTGGCACGGTGTCTTGGGGCTGCACGGTTTCCTCCGATCAGCTGTTCTCCTTGCTGTTGTGACCACACACGCTCCCGCGGTCACAAGAGAACAGAGGGTTAAGATTAGATCAGCAAGGGGGTAAGGCAGGCATCAGGAACATGGTGCTGGAGATGAGCGCTATGCGTAGGCGCCAACTCCGACACTATGTTACTGAAAAGAAAAATTAGCATAGAGCCGTAGAGAGAGGGTGGAGCGGTGGGGGGGTCATGTGCATAACCCGCCCGCATATATTATCTACTTAGTGTAACTGTCAATCAAAAAGATGCCGAATTTTTAAACATTACTTTCTTGGATTTGAATGGATAAACATCCGAGCTGCCCACTAATGGTATGTAGATAATCTGCCTGATAGTGCCAGTACTGCACTGGCTTTACCTTATATACCAAAATCCTGATGTTTGGTTCCCTTTAAAAAGATGGCCAGTGTCAATATATCCGCGCTTGTCCGTGCACCTCAATTTCTGATGTTTCGACAATGGAGAACTGATTGTATCAACACGTGACCAAAGATGGGTATGATGTGGGCTGGCTGAATCCTTAATTCAATAGCTAAGCCAGTCCCCTTATTTTACGGAACGGGGCTGGCTTAGCTATTGAATGGACGGGTTTGCAAAATGCAAATTGGACAAAACTATTTCTTCATTTCCAACACCAGGATCATGAACTTTCCTTCATACAGAATGTTATTTATCAGCCACGTGATAACCTATTCATTATATACCAAATTAATGGCTGCTTCTGAACTCATCAGAAAATGAACTATTGCCAGACTCAGCTTTTTGAGTAAATATTTCAATTAAAATTTTAGACTTTAAGCAAACGAATCTGCCTCAAATTAAAAAATGAAATCTTGCAATTTTCATATCAATCACTGGGCTTTTTTTTTTTTTTACTACCATCCTAATGTTTCAGGAAACACATGAACATTAGGCACAATGAACAGACTCCGCCCCTATATTTGTATTGAAGCGTCTAATGAGTGTGTGCAAATGACAATGTGAAGGGAGGGGGAGCAAGGCTTATTGTGGTTGGTGGACCCTGTGTGTTATCAGCTGTGTATACAGCTACTACCTGTCATTGTAGTGAGGATAACTGTGGAAAAAGAAGGCGCAAAATAGGGTCTTACCCGGTATGACACGTGGGTTAGTACACTCACCTGAAGGGGTTGTGCAAGTCACAACCCTGATGAAGGCATGTAGTAAATGTGGAAGGCAGCGGTTCCTCAGGGTAGATATATTCCAAGAGGTAGAGCAGAAAGCAGGCTTTAAAATCTGCGCCAAGCCATAGAGAATCCAGATGCTTGTTAGTAAATCCTTTATTTTGTACACAGGTCTACGCGTTTCGAGTACATAGCCGTCCTCATCAGGACAAAGTACAAAAAAAAGACAGTCTTTCTTTTGTACTTTTAACTGAATAGGATAACTGAAGTGAGCACATATATATATATATATATATGAAGGGAATTTTGTATACTTACCGTAAATTCCTTTTCTTCTAGCTCCAATTGGGAGACCCAGACAATTGGGTGTATAGCTACTGCCTCCGGAGGCCACACAAAGTATTACACTCAAAAGTGTAAGGCCCCTCCCCTTCTGGCTATACACCCCCAGTGGGATCACTGGCTCACCAGTTTAGTGCAAAAGCAAGAAGGAGGAAAGCCAATAACTGGTTTAAAGACCAATTCAATCCGAAGAAACATCGGAGAACTGCAACCATTCACATGAACAACATGTGTACCGAAAAAAACCCTAAGAAAACAGGGCGGGCGCTGGGTCTCCCAATTGGAGCTAGAAGAAAAGGAATTTACGGTAAGTATACAAAATTCCCTTCTTCTTTGTCGCTCCATTGGGAGACCCAGACAATTGGGATGTCCAAAAGCAGTCCCTGGGTGGGTAAAAGAATACCTCGTGGTAGGGCTGTCAAACAGCCCTTTCGTACAGGTGGGCAACCGCCGCCTGAAGGACTTGTCTACCTAGGCTGGCGTCTGCCGAAGCGTAGGTATGCACCTGATAATGCTTGGTAAAAGTGTGCAGACTCGACCAGGTAGGTGCCTGGCACACCTGCTGAGCCGTAGCCTGGTGCCGTAATGCCCAGGACTCACCCACGGCTCTGGTAGAGTGGGCATTAAGCCCTGAGGGAACCAGGAGCCTAGCAGAACGGTAGGTTTCAAGAATTGGTTCCTTGAGCCACCGAGTCAGGGTGGATCTGGAAGCTTGCGACCCCTTACGCTGACCAGCGACAAGGACAAAGAGTGCATCCGGGCGGCACAGGAGCGCCGTGCGGGAATGTAGATCCTGAGTGCTCTCACCAGATCCAACAGATGCAAATCCTTTTCAAATTGATGGACTGGATGAGGACACAAAGAAGGTAAGGTGATATCTTGATTGAGATGAAAGTGGGATACCACCTTAGGGAGAAAGTCCGGAATCGGACGCCGAACCCCCTTGTCCTGGTGAAGACCAGGAATGGAGATTTGCATGACAGCGCTGCTAGCTCGGACACTCTCTGAAGAGACGTGACCGCTACTAGAAAGGCCACTTTCTGTGAAATACGGAAAGGGAAACAACTTTCAAAAGCTCGAAAGGCGGCTTCAAGAGAGTCATTAGAACCTTGTTCGGACTCCAGAGCTCTAATGGCCGCTTGTACGGAGTGATGAGAAGACAAACTCCCTGCAGGAACGTGCATACCTGCGGAAGTCGGCTAGGCGTTTCTGAAAAAATACAGATAGCGCTGAGACTTGTCCCTTAAGGGAGCTGAGCGACCAACTATTTTCCAACCAAGATTGTAGGAAGGAAGGAAAAATAGGCGATGCAAATGGCCAGGGAGAAACTCCTTGAGCAGAGCACCAAGATAAGAATATCTTCCACGATCTGTGGTAGATCTTGGCGGACGTTGGCTTCTTGGCCTGCGTCATGGTGACAACCACTCCTGAGATAATCCTGAAGACGCTAGGATCCAGGACTCAATGGCTACACCGTCATGTTCAGGGCCGCAGAGTTCAGATGGAAAAAAGGGCCCTTGAAACAGCAAGTCTGGTCGGTCTGGTAGTGGTCACGGTTGGCCTACCGTGAGGTACCACAGATCCGGGAACCCCGACCTCCTCGGCCAATCTGCGACCAATGTTGAACTGAGGCGTCCGCCGCCAGAGCTCGATGATCGTGAGATTGTGCTATGAAGCCGGAACAAAGTTGTTGTGCCGTGACGCCATTATGTCGACGTCCGGCATCCCGCAGCGGCGACAGATCTCCTGAAACCCGTCCGGGTGAAGAAACCAGTCCCCTGCGTCCATACCCTGGCGACTGAGGAAGTCTGCTTCCTAGTTTACCACGCCTGGGATGTGAACTGCGGATATGGTGGATGCCGTGTCTTCTACCCACGTTAGAATCCGCCGGACTTCCTGGAAGGCTTGCCGGCTGCGTGTTCTTCCGTGGTGGTTGATGTATGCCACCGCTGTGGAGATATCCGACTGAATTCGGATGTGCTTGCTTTTCAGCCACTGCTGGAAGGCTTGTAGGACAAGATACACTGCTCTGATTTCCAGAACATTGAGCTGAAGGGTGGACTCTTGCTGAATCCACGTACCTTGAGCCCTGTGGCGGAGAAAAAACTGCTCCCCACTCTGATAGACTCGTGCCTGTCGTAACTACCGCCCAGGATGGGGGTAGGAAGGACCTTTTTTCTGACCATGAGGTGGGAAGAAGCCACCACCGTAGGGATTCTTTGGCCGCCTGAGAAGGGGAGACGTCTCTGTCGATGGGCGTCGACTTCCCGTCTCATTGGCGGGGAATGTCCCATTGTAGTGGACGCAGATGAAACTGCGCGAAAGGGACTGCCGCCATTGCTACCATCTTACGTGAGAAGTGCATGAGGCGTCTCAATGTGTGCGACTGATCCTAAGGAGAGATTGCAGCCTTGTCTGTAGTGAACGCTGTTTGTCTAGCGGAAGCTTCACTATCGCTGAGAGAGTATGAAACTCCATGCCTAGATATGTTAGTGATTGGCCCGGGGTCGGATCTGACTTTGAAAAGTTGATGATCCACCCGAAACTCTGGAGAGTCTCCAGCGCAACGTTCGGCTGTGTTGGCATGTTCCTTAAGAGGGTGCCTTGACAAGTAGATCTCCCAAACACGGGATCACAGAGTGACCTTGAGATTGCAGGACTGGTACTACTGCTGGCATGACCTTAGCGAAGACCCGTGGGGCTATCGCCAGCCAGAAGGCAAGGTTACGAACTGAAGGTGTTCGCGTCTTATATCAAAGCGTAGAAACGCTGGAGCTCTGGATCAATCGGCACGTGGGGATAAGCATCCTTGACGTCTATCGATGTTAGGAAATTTCCTTGAAACATTGAGGCGATGACGGAGCGGGGGATTACATCCGGAACCGCCTGGTGTTCACGAGCTGGTTGAGCCGTGTTAGATCCAGAACGGGACGGAAATACTCGTCCTTTCTTGGCATCGCAAATAATTCGGAGTAAAAACCGTGACCTTGTTCCTGAAGAGGAACGGGGGTCACCACTCGTTGTGCCTTTAGAGTGCCCACCGCCTGCAGAAGAGCGTCGGCTCAGTCGGGAGGTGGAGAAGTTCTGAAGAATTGAGTTGGAGGACGAGAACTGAACTCTATCCTGTACCCGTGAGACAGAATGTCTCTCACCCAACGGTCTTTGACCTGTGACAGCTAAATATCGCCAAGGCGGGAGAGCCTGCTACCGACCGAGGATGCGGAGAGAGGAGGCCGCAAGTCATGAGGAAGGCTCTTGGAAGTGGGTTTTCAGGCTGTCTTTTTTGGGCGTGACTGAGCCCGCCAAGAAACTGAGCTCCTCTGATCCTTTTGAGTCCTCTTTGGACGAGGAGAAATGGGACCTGCCCGAGCCTTGAAAAAACCGAAAACCCCGACTGTCCCTTGGTATGTTGGGGTTTGTTTTGTCTGGGCTGAGGTAAGGAAGAATCCTTACTCTTGAACTGTTTAATGATTACATCTCACGCACACTAAACAGTCGGTCAGCAGAACAAGGCAAACTGGTTAAGCCCTTTTTTGGAAGCAGAATCTGCCTTCCATTCAGTTAACACCCAGGCCCTGCGTAAAACCACGGAGTGAGCGGACGCCACTGTCGTACGGGGCGTAGAGTCCAGGACAGCATTAATCGCCTAAGACGCAAATGCAGACATTTGAGCGGTTAAGGATGACACTTGCGGAACAGATGTACGTGTGACCGTGTCCATCTGTGTAAGACAAGCTGAAGTATCTTGGGGTGCCTCTACGGCTGCTGGAGCTAACAGCGCGCCGATAGCCTCATAGATGGATTTCGACCAGAGATCCCTCTGTCAGTCAGTGGCATCTTTAAGTGCAGCCCCATCTTCCACTGCAACTATGGATCTAGCTGCAAGCTGGAGATTGGAGGATGCCCCTTGGGACACTGGGTCCAGCCATTGCCCACGTCAGGGGGTAGGGATAACGTGTATCCTCAGCCGTTTGGAGAAGCGCTTAACTGAATAAGCGTGGTGTTCCTGGACTGCCTGTGTAAAGTCAGGGTGGTCAAGGAAAGTATTTAATTTACGCTTGGGATACATGAATGGAATTTCTCCTGCTATGAAGCTGACTCTTCCACTGGAGGAGCTGGGGGAGAAATAACTAACATTCTATTGATGGACGCTATGAGATTATTGACTATGGCGTCACCATCAGGTGTATCCAGATTGAGAGCGGTCTCAGGATTAGATCTTGAGCAGCTACCTCCGCCACATCACACAGAGAGTCCGCTTGCTGGGACCCTGACTAGTGTGATGAAGTCGATGGCCGCTCATAGTGAGCCTCTCAGACTATCTGGGACTGTCGTCCGTGTCAGAGCCGTCACTCTGGGAAGCACATGACCCCTCGGAGCTCAAAGATGTTCCCACTGAGGGGGACCATGGATAATGTGAACAGTGGCCATGGATTTGAGAGACTTGTCTGGACTGCAAGGCTTCTAGTATCATAGCCATAGTCTCAGAAAATCTGTCAGTAAATACTGCAGGCACCGTCCCCATGTCCTGGACGGTTAGCAGAGACTCCGTAGTATACAATGGGGGTCTATGTACACTGCCGGCTATATAGCCGTACATGCTGTACCGGCTGCATAGAAAACATGTGCTTCTGCACCTCTGTTTTACACAGACAATATGCTGTTATGTCCTCCGCACAATCAAGGAGGGTATATACAAAAATGCAGCTAAACAGTGCAATGCATAGTGAATAAACATATATGTATATGTGCACTTCGGCACTAGTGGAGTCAGCCCCACAGGTGCTGCTTAACGCCTGGTCACAGCGGTTGTGTGACTATCCGAATCCCTGCCAGGGATTCCTAAACTTGTCTCTTCTGTCGCTACAGAAAACACTGACAAGAATGGCTGCCGGCGTCCTGTGTAGAGGAGGAAGCCGTGGGCGTGCCTGAGAAAGTGCGGGAATCCGGCTTCACAGTGCACACAGTGAGAGGGGTGGAGTATGCAAAGCACACTCCAGCTCTCAGCGCTGCCGGTTTCACAGTGCACACAGTGAGAGGGGTGGAGTATGCAAAGCACACTCCAGCTCTCAGCGCTGCCGTGCTGTGCAGCGTTACGCCCCTACCCTGACTGGCAGGTCTGTGGGCGGAAACGAAGTGAGACTAGGCCGCGCAAGCCGGGGACTCGAGTGATAAGCGCGGCCGGCATATAAGCCTTGGTCGGCGCGGAAGTCCCCGGCGCACCACAAGTCCCAGCCGCGCCCGAAATAAAAATGGCAACGGCGGTTAGCGCGGTAGTCCCCTAATACACTAACACACCCAGCAAGCTGTAGTGTGCGATGGCACTAGTGCGGGCAGCGCCGCCGTCCCTGGCGCACTAACACACCCAGCAATGCTGCCGTGTGTCCGTGCGCGGTCCCCACAGGGACACAGAGTACCTTAACGTAGCAGGGCCATGTCCCTGAGGATACTCCGCTCCATGTCCAGCAGATTCCCAGGAGCTGTGGATGGAGCACGGCCTCAGTGCCTGGAGACCGATAGGATCCCACTTCACCAGAGCCCTCAGGGGGATGGGGAAGGAAAGCAGCATGTGGGCTCCAGCCTCCGTACCCACAATGGGTACCTCAACCTTAACAAACACCCGACAAGAGTGGGGTGAGAAGGGAGCATGCTGGGGGCTCTTTAGTATGGGCCCTCTTTTCTTCCATCCGATATAGTCAGCAGCTACTGCTGACTAAACAGTGGAGCTATGCGTGGATGTCTGACCTCCTTCGCACAAAGCACAAAACTGGTGAGCCAGTGATCCCACTGGGGGTGTATAGCCAGAAGGGGAGGGGCCTTACACTTTTGAGTGTAATACTTTGTGTGGCCTCCGGAGGCAGTAGCTATACACCCAATTGTCTGGGTCTCCCAATGGAGCGACAAAGAAATATATATATATATATATATATATATATATATATATATATATATTTATATTATGAGTGCAAGCCAAAAAATACATACTATACAAGGATAAGGCTGCACATCAAACATAGATAATGGTATAATGCCTCAAGCATATGGAAAAATATTGGAATATACAATGAAAAATGCTACTTGCTAATTTGAACATGTGAATAATGAATTGCATACCTGCCATGAATATTAGGAAAAGGAGATATTTAGCAATCGCATTGATCAATGTAACTGAGCCCCAAGACCTCGTCAAGGTATATCTCTATATTGGAGTCCCTAGCTCTATGACCCTAACTGTGTCATCTCATTGCAATTAAAAACTGCTGTGTACTTTGTCCTGATGAGGACGGCTATGTCCTCGAAACGCGTAGACCTGTGTAAAAAATAAATAAAGAAAGGATTTACTAACAAGCAACTGGATTCTCTATGGCTTGGCGCGGATTTGAAAGCCTGCTTTCTGCTCTACCTCTTGGAATATACCTGTCATTGTAAACCTTCCTGTGGTGATAAGGAGTCTGCTGAAAACACTTCCAAAAGCAATTAAAATAAACACACAAACCTGATTTAAGCAATAGGTAAATTTCTGATGGTAGTTTTGCAAGAAAAAATATTTTAAAGGGTTAATAGCATGCTATTTGATAGAAAAGTAGGATAATATATGCCGCTTGCATTTTTGATGTTACTGGCATTGACCTCTCGATGTGGAAGTAGCCAGAGCTGCTTTATCTCTTTAAGGCTAGTTTCACACTTGCGTTGAACGGCATCCGTTGCATTGCGTTGCGTGACGGATGCAATGGATGTGTTGCATATAGTGGCACAACGGATGCTGCAAAACAACGGAATCCGTTTTGATTTTTTTTTTTACAGTTTTACCGGCGGCAGACTATTGTGAACGATCAGCTGATCACTCCCTGCAGCCGGCCGCCGGGTGATCAGCTGATTGCTCCCTGCAGCTGGCCGCCGGGTGATCAGCTGATCGCTCCCTGCAGCCGGCCGATCAGCTGATCGCTCCCTGCAGCCGGCCGATCAGCTGATCGCTCCCTGCAGCCGGCCGATCAGCTGATCGCTCCCTGCAGCCGGCCGATCAGCTGATCGCTCCCTGCAGCCGGCCGATCAGCTGATCGCTCCCTGCAGCCGGCCGATCAGCTGATCGCTCCCTGCAGCCGGCCGATCAGCTGATCGCTCCCAGTAGCCAGCCGCCGGGTGATCAGCTGATTGCTCCCTGCAGCCGGCCGCCGGGTGATCAGCTGATTGCTCCCTGCAGCCGGCCGCCGGGTGATCAGCTGATCGCTCCCTGCAGCCGGCCGATCAGCTGATCGCTCCCAGTAGCCAGCCGCCGGGTGATCAGCTGATTGCTCCCTGCAGCCGGCCGATCAGCTGATTGCTCCCTGCAGCCGGCCGATCAGCTGATCGCTCCCAGTAGCCAGCCGCCGGGTGATCAGCTGATTGCTCCCTGCAGCCGGCCGCCGGGTGATCAGCTGATTGCTCCCTGCAGCTGGCCGCCGGGTGATCAGCTGATCGCTCCCTGCAGCCGGCCGATCAGCTGATCGCTCCCTGCAGCCGGCCGCTGGGTGATCAGCTGATTGCTCCCAGTAGCCGGCCGCCGGGTGATCAGCTGAGCGCTCCCTGCAGCCGGCCGCCGGGTGATCAGCTGAGCGCTGTCACTTGCCGGCGGGCGGGCGCTCAGCTGAGCGCTGTCACTTGCCGGCGGCCGGGCGCTCAGCTGAGCGCTGTCACTTGCCGGCGGCCGGGCGCTCAGCTGAACGTTCGGCCACTGCGAGCCAAAATAAAGTTTGATTTAATAAAAAAAAACCACAAAAAAAAACGCATGCGCAGTGAAATCCAGAGGATTCCGCTTCTCAAAACGTTACATGCTGCGTTCCTCCTGCTGGGCGGAAGCAACAGAGCGTCGCCCAGCGGAAGCAACACAGGTCCTTTTGGTACAATCCGTCAACCATACAAGTCTATGGGAAACAGCGGAATCTATTAACGGATTCCGCTGTTTTCCAAAAGGGCGGATTGTAACGGAAGGAAAACGCAAGTGTGAAAGTACCCTGACCTGGGACTAAACAGCGACTTTGGTTGTGACATAGAATCCACAGATACTGTAATGCAGGTAAATGGGATCCCAATATGACCCCTAGGGGGCAGCAACAAGCAAGTCACAAAAAGTTGGACCCAGTTAGCTTTTTTTTGCAGCTGATTGTTGCAGTAACCTAGATGGTCACAATACGACACCATTCACCTACTTTACGATCTTTGGCCATGCAACCACGTATGGAACCAAAAGTAGTCATCTAGCCCCAGCCTTAATCTACTAGGAGGGGGGGGGCATTGCTGTTTCTAAAGGCCTAACTTGACTGATACAAACTCTTTTTTTAGATGTAACTCAATAGAGGACCTTTGACGGGTTGTCTCTTTGTTTTCTAGTCTGCTGCTTACATGATTCACAGGAATCCATCTTATATTGCTTGATATAACTACATCCAGGATCTCTCCTGCGTTTCCACGCTGCACACAGCGGTATCTCTGTACTAAGATGCAGGAAGTGTCACACAGCTGTCAAAATAGTGAGACTGCAGAGAGCCCGACTTCAGCCTTGTTTTGTAAAGGACAAGATCATTTTGTACACAGGCAGTAGGCTTATATGTGCCATACAGAAAAAGGTCTAAATAATATGGCCATAACAGCATTTACAATCATTTGACATGAACATATAGTGAAGATACTAATGTCGTTACATTCCAATACAGAACTGTCATATATTGAGAAATTATGCTCTGCCCTGCACTTACCGTATATTGTGCATTTATGAAACAAATCATATTCTTGGTGTACTTTTTTTTACCATCATTTATTTGGCTGATGTTTTATAAGTCCGTATATTGCCACCTGCATAAGGCACAAATACACTAACCACAATCAAGCCTGGGAAAGTCGCGTTACACTGTACCCACAATTTTCCTCGAGCTATTTTCGTTAGTGCCAATTACCTGAAAATAACCTTAAAGGGGTATTGCTATGTCCAAGATCCTATCCCAATATGTAATAGGTATAATAATAGCAAATACTTTCATAGTTACTTAGGTTGAAAAAGTCCTCGGCCCATCTAGTTCACCCTTCCTCCACCAGTTCTACATTTGTTCAGTAAGTCACTTATAACCAACAATGTTGTGTGTAGGAAATCCTCCAGCCCTGATATAAAAGCTGTTATAGTATCTGCCATTACTACCTCTTGTGGTCGGCATTCCACAGTCTGACTGCTCTAACTGTAAAGAACCCTTTCCTATTTAGCTGCAGGAATCGCTTTTCTTCCACTCGCAGTGATACCCCCTGGTCCTCAGTATTGTCTTTGGAAGGAATAAGTCATGTGCCAGTCCTTTATATTGACCACACATGTATTTATACATATAAATGAGATCTCCTCTGAGACATCTTTTTCTAAACTTTTCCAACCTCTCATCATACGGGCGGCCTCCATTCCTTGTAATAGTCTAGTTGCCGCCTTTGAACTGACTCGAACTTCTGAATGTCCTTTTGAAATGTGGAGCCCAAAACTGGATCCCATATTCTACATGTGACCTTACAAGTGATTTATAGAGGGGTAACAATACGTTGGGATCACGGCATCTAGTCTCTCTTTTTATACACCCTAGAATCTTGTTTGCTTTAGCAGCTGCTGCCTGACATTGAGTGCTGCTGCTCAGCTTATTTGTAATGAGAATACCCAAGTCCTTCTCCTGTTCTGTGGTCCCGAGTTTACTTCCATTTAATGTATACGCAGCTATAGGATTACTCCGTCCTAGGTGCATTACTTTACATTTATCAACATTAAATCTCATTTGCCAAGTATCTGCCCATTCTAACATCTTATCCAGATCTTTTTGTAATATTGTACTATCAAGGTCAGTTTTTAATATCCTACATAGTTTGGTGTCATCAGCAAAGAATGACACTTTATTAATGACCTTGTGGATGGGATTGATAGTAAAGAGATCAATTAGAAATGTAGTATAGTTCTCCTGATTAGCTATGTCACTTACCTCATGTGCAGGGCATTGCAGAAGCTTAGGTATCCATGGTTACAATCACTCATACAGGGACACTTTTTTGCTAATTGGTATAAGCATGGATACATAAGCTACTGCAATGCCCTGCACATGAGGTAAGTCTCAGTGAATCAGAACTATACTACATTTCTTACTGAAGGTAGTTGCTAATATTATTATACTTATGGGATAGGATCTTGGAGATGGGAATAACCCTTTAAAGAAATTCTCAAACTACTTAGATTAAATCAGGTTTTTGTGTGTAGTCTTTTTAAATTTTTTTCTTTTCTTATATAACGTACATTTTGAAAAACAAAAACCCTAAAATTTTGCAATTTTCATACTGGCCATTAGGCCTTAGACCAACCACTTCCTGTTCTGTACAGAAGATATTTCAACAGTGTCATTACAAAGACAAGATTATAATTGACATACCACTACATACAGTAGTCACCACATGATCCACCATTCACAATAGGTGATGTCACAGCTCGCCTCCTCCCCCCTGTTAAATGTCTATCACCTATATACAGTAGAGGCTCTACACTACGCCTCCACTTACACATGGCAGTCTGTCTGGATAAGGTTTCTATTACAGACTTTGCCATCAATCATGTTTATCAGAATAGCCCAAAGAGTGCCAGATTTGTTTACATCACAGCTCACCTCCTCCTCCTGTACAATGACTGATAACACCTCTATATTCAGTATAGAACACAGGATCCATCATTTACAATAGATGATGTCACAGCTCACCTCCCCCCCTCATATACAATTACTGATATCACCTATATACAGTATCTCCTATTCACAAGAGGTGATGTCACAGCTTGCTTCCTCCCCCTCTTGTTAAAAGACTATCACCCCTATACAGTGTGTCCACCCATATCCTGTCCACCGCCATTAACTTGAGAACGGCGGCAGCTATAGGCATAGAAGCTGTGTCTAGGTATAGTAAAGTAGCCATGCGCTACGCAATGAAACCACCTATAGCACCACCTGGTGGAAAACAACGGAATTAGCATTTTTATCTCGAAAACAGAATGAAATAGAGAAAAAAAAAAAAAGTGAATTACAAAGTTGCAGGGCATCATCAATTCAATACCTTGCATACAGAAATGCTATGATATGAAACCAATGATTCCCCCCCCCAAAAAACCCAAAACATTGAATGCTGGTCACGCATATGGCGCTCATTTAACTTTGATGATCAAAGTGGCCACCGTCAGCTGCAATGCACATTTGGACAGCATTCACAAGAGGTGATATCACAGCTCACCTCCTCATTCTCCCTGCATAAGCAGAAAATACCATTATACAATTCAGTAGGGTCAGTCTGGCTACTGCTGCTAATGTCTGTGTTCTGTGAGTGGCTGAAAATTGCAAAATTTTGTTTAATATAGATAGTGATTTTAAAAAAAAAAAAAAAAAAAAAAAAAAGGGAAACATAAAAACCTTCTTTAAACAAGTAATTTTCTGATTAAATGTTCCCTCTAAGGGTAAATGTATATGGGGCCGGATGCAGTTTGCCACAGAGTGACCGGAATCGCTGGGCGTCCCAGAAGCAGGACGCCATTCATCATGTCTTAGTAATATACCACGTATTCTTTTGAAACTGATTTCTGGGGAATCAGAGTTCCAATATCAAAGCCATGCCATTGATACTGGAGGAAGTAGCTAACTTCTTATCCTTGGGTTTTCCTAATACAGTTGATTATGAGAGATAAAAAGATAACGCCTTGGATCATTATTCCACAAAGAAGGGAATTTTGTTTACTTACCGTAAATTCCTTTTCTTCTAGCTCCAATTGGGAGACCCAGACAATTGGGTGTATAGGCTATGCCTCCGGAGGCCGCACAAAGTATTACACTAAAAGTGTAAAGCCCCTCCCCTTCTGCCTATACACCCCCCGTGCTCCACGGGCTCCTCAGTTTTGGTGCAAAAGCAAGAAGGAGGAAAAAAATTATAAACTGGTTTAAAGTAAATTCAATCCGAAGGAATATCGGAGAACTGAAACCATTCAACATGAACAACATGTGTATACAAAAAAACAGGGGCGGGCGCTGGGTCTCCCAATTGGAGCTAGAAGAAAAGGAATTTACGGTAAGTAAACAAAATTCCCTTCTTCTTTGTCGCTCCATTGGGAGATCCAGACAATTGGGACGTCCAAAAGCAGTCCCTGGGTGGGTAAAATAATACCTCGTAATAGAGCCGTAAACGGCCCCTTCCTACAGGTGGGCAACCGCCGCCTGAAGGACTCGTCTACCTAGGCTGGCATCCGCCGAAGCATAGGTATGCACCTGATAGTGTTTCGTGAAAGTGTGCAGGCTCGACCAGGTAGCCGCCTGACACACCTGCTGAGCCGTAGCCTGGTGCCTCAAAGCCCAGGACGCGCCCACGGCTCTGGTAGAATGGGCCTTCAGCCCTGAGGGAACCGGAAGCCCAGCAGAACGGTAAGCTTCAAGAATTGGCTCCTTGATCCACCGAGCCAGGGTTGATTTGGAAGCCTGTGACCCTTTACGCTCGCCAGCGACAAGGACAAAGAGTGCATCCGAGCGGCGCAGGGGCGCCGTACGAGAAATGTAGAGTCTGAGTGCTCTCACCAGATCTAACAAGTGCAAATCCTTTTCACATTGGTGAACTGGATGAGGACAAAAAGAGGGTAAGGAGATATCCTGATTGAGATGAAAGGGGGATACCACCTTAGGGAGAAATTCCGGAACCGGACGCAGAACCACCTTGTCCTGGTGAAACACCAGGAAAGGGGCTTTGCACGACAGCGCTGCTAGCTCAGACACTCTCCGAAGAGAAGTGACTGCTACTAGGAAAACCACTTTCTGCGAAAGGCGTGAGAGAGAAATATCCCTCATTGGCTCGAATGGTGGTTTCTGAAGAACCATCAGCACCCTGTTCAGATCCCAGGGTTCTAACGGCCGCTTGTAAGGAGGAACGATGTGACAAACCCCCTGCAGGAACGTGCGTACCTGTGGAAGTCTGGCTAGGCGCTTCTGGAAAAACACAGAGAGCGCTGAGACTTGTCCCTTAAGGGAGCCGAGCGACAAACCCTTTTCCAGTCCAGATTGAAGGAAGGACAGAAAAGTGGGCAAGGCAAAAGGCCAGGGAGAAAAACCCTGAGCAGAGCACCACGACAGGAAAATTTTCCACGTCCTGTGGTAGATCTTGGCGGACGTTGGTTTCCTAGCCTGTCTCATAGTGGCAATGACCTCTTGAGATAATCCTGAAGACGCTAGGATCCAGGACTCAATGGCCACACAGTCAGGTTGAGGGCCGCGGAATTCAGATGGAAAAACGGCCCTTGAGACAGCAAGTCTGGTCGGTCTGGTAGTGCCCACGGTTGGCCGACCGTGAGATGCCACAGATCCGGGTACCACGACCTCCTCGGCCAGTCTGGAGCGACGAGGATGACGCGGCGGCAGTCGGCCCTGATCTTGCGTAACACTCTGGGCAACAGCGCCAGCGGAGGAAACACATAAGGGAGCCGAAACTGCGACCAATCCTGAACTAAGGCGTCTGCCGCCATAGCTCTGGGATCTTGAGACCGTGCCATGAACGTCGGTACCTTGTTGTTGTGCCGGGACGCCATGAGGTCGACGTCCGGCACCCCCCAGCGGCAACAGATCTCCTGAAACACGCCCGGGTGAAGAGACCATTCCCCTGCGTCCATGCCCTGGCGACTGAGAAAGTCTGCTTCCCAGTTTTCCACGCCTGGGATGTGAACTGCAGAGATGGTGGAGGCCGTGGCTTCCACCCACATCAAAATTCGCCGGACTTCCTGGAAGGCTTGCCGACTGCGTGTGCCGCCTTGGTGGTTGATGTATGCCACCGCTGTGGAATTGTCCGACTGAATTCGGATCTGCTTGCCTTCCAGCCACTGCTGGAACGCTTTCAGGGCAAGATACACTGCTCGTATTTCCAGAACATTGATCTGAAGTGAGGACTCTTGCTGGGTCCACGTACCCTGAGCCCTGTGGTGGAGAAAAACCGCTCCCCACCCTGACAGACTCGCGTCCGTCGTGACCACCTCCCATGATGGGGGTAGGAAGGATTTCCCCTTCGATAATGAAGTGGGAAGAAGCCACCACCGAAGGGAAGCTTTGGTCGCCTGAGAGAGGGAGATGTTCCTGTCGAGGGACGTCGGCTTCCTGTCCCATTTGCGTAGGATGTCCCATTGAAGAGGGCGCAGGTGGAACTGCGCGAAAGGGACTGCCTCCATTACTGCCACCATCTTCCCCAGGAAGTGCATGAGGCGCCTCAATGGGTGTGCCTGACCTTGAAGGAGAGATTGCACCCCTTTCTGTAGTGAACGCTGTTTGATCAGCGGAAGCTTCACTATCGCTGAGAGGGTATGAAACTCCATGCCAAGATATGTCAGCGATTGGGCCGGTGTCAGATTTGACTTTGGAAAATTGATGATCCACCCGAAACTCTGGAGAGTCTCCAGAGTAGCGTCGAGGCTGTGTTGGCATGCCTCTTGAGAGGGTGCCTTGATCAGCAGATCGTCCAAGTAAGGGATCACCGAGTGACCCTGAGAGTGGAGGACCGCTACTACAGTAGCCATAACCTTGGTGAAAACCCGTGGGGCTGTTGCCAGGCCGAACGGCAGTGCCACGAACTGCAGGTGTTCGTCTCCTATGGCGAAGCGCAAGAAGCGCTGGTGCTTTGGAGCAATCGGTACGTGGAGATAAGCATCTTTGATATCGATCGATGCAAGGAAATCTCCTTGGGACATTGAGGCGATGACGGAGCGGAGGGATTCCATCCGGAACTGCCTGGTCTTTACGTGTTTGTTGAGCAGTTTCAGGTCCAGGACCGGACGGAAAGACCCGTCCTTCTTTGGGACCACAAACAGGTTGGAGTAAAAACCGTGACCCTGTTGCTGAAGAGGAACAGGGACCACCACTCCTTCTGTCTTCAGAGTGCCCAGCGCCTGCAGAAGAGCCTCGGCTCGCTCGGGAGGCGGGGATGACCTGAAGAATCGAGTCGGGGGACAAGAGGTGAACTCTATCTTGTAACCGTGAGACAGAATGTCTCTCACCCAACGGTCTTTTACCCGTGGCAGCCAGGTGTCGCAAAAGCGGGAGAGCCTGCCACCGATCGAGGATGCGGATTGAGGAGGCCGAAAGTCATGAGGAAGCCGCTTTGGTAGCGGCACCTCCGGTGGTCTTTTTAGGACGTGACTTAGACCGCCATGAATCAGAGTTCCTTTGATCTTTCTGAGGCCTTTTGGACGAGGAGAATTGGGACCTGCCCGCGCCCCGAAAGGACCGAAACCTCGACTGCCCCCTCCTCTGTTGGGGTATGTTTGGTTTGGGCTGGGGTAAGGATGTATCCTTTCCCTTGGATTGTTTGATGATTTCATCCAAACGCTCGCCAAACAATCGGTCGCCAGAAATTGGCAACTGGTTAAGCGCTTTTTGGAAGCAGAATCTGCCTTCCATTCCCGTAGCCACAAGGCCCTGCGGAGTACCACCGAATTGGCGGATGCAACCGCCGTACGGCTCGCAGAGTCCAGGACAGCATTAATAGCGTAAGATGCAAATGCCGACGTCTGAGAGGTTATGGACGCCACCTGCGGCGCGGACGTGCGTGTGGCTGCGTCAATTTGCGCTTGACCTGCTGAGATAGCTTGTAGCGCCCATACGGCTGCGAATGCTGGGGCAAAAGAAGCGCCGATAGCTTCATAGATGGATTTCAACCAGAGCTCCATCTGCCTGTCAGTGGCATCTTTGAGTGAAGCCGCATCTTCCACTGCAACTATGGATCTAGCCGCCAGTCTGGAGATTGGAGGATCCACCTTGGGACACTGAGTCCAACCTTTGACCACGTCAGGGGGAAAGGGATAACGTGTGTCCTTAAGGCGCTTGGAAAAACGCTTATCTGGACAAGCATGGTGATTCTGGACTGCCTCTCTGAAATCAGAGTGGTCCAGAAACATACTCGGTGTACGCTTGGGAAACCTGAAACGGAATTTCTCCTGCTGAGAAGCTGACTCCTCCGCCGGAGGAGCTGAGGGAGAAATATCCAACATTTGATTGATGGACGCAATAAGATCATTCACTATGGCGTCCCCGTCAGGAGTATCAAGATTGAGAGCGGCCTCAGGATCAGAATCCTGATCAGCTGTCTCCGCTTCATCAACCAGAGATTCCCCCCACTGAGACCCTGAACAATATGATGTCGAGGGAATTTCCCAGCGAGCTCGCTTAGTCGGTCTGGTGTCGTACATGCGGCGCAGGCAGCATAGTAAGGCCTGTGTTTTGGCACCCCTGCCTTTTGTGGGCGCCATGCTATTGTCTTCCCTGAGCAACACAATAGGGTATATAGCCAGAAATCAACTGTGCACCATACAGTGTAAAGTATATACCATAAACATATAATTTATAATTACACTTCTGCACAATGGGGCTAGCACCACAGGTGCTGCTTACCACCCGCTTAAAGCGGTTGTGAGGCCACCAGAATCCCTGCCTGGGTCTCCAGAATTTGTCCCCCTCTGCAGCGTCCGAGGAGCTGACAGGAATGGCTGCCGGCGTCCTGAGGAGAGGAGGGAGCCGTGGGCGTGACCCAGAAAGTGCGGGAACTGGTGCCCCACTGTGCACAGTGAGGGGGGTGGCGTATGCAAAGCATGCTCCAGCCCTCATTGCTGCTCGTCCTGAACAGCGTCCCGCCCTTCCCCTGCCTGTCAGGGCTGGGGGCGGGAGGAAAAGAGACTAGGCCGCAAAAGCCGGGGACTCGAGTAATAAGCGCGGCCGCCGTATAAGCGCGGCCGGCGCGGAAGTCCCAGCCGCGCCGCAGTGTTAACCATGGCAGCGGCGGTCAGCGCGGAAGTCCCCATACACAAACACACTCAGCGACGCTGCAGTGTGTAATGGCACATTTAACCCGGTCAGCGCCGCGGTCCCCGGTGCACTAGCACACCCAGCAATGCTGGAGTGTTGCTGTGCGCGGTCCCCACTGGGACACAGAGTACCTCCAAGTAGCAGGGCCATGTCCCTGAACGATACTCGGCTCCTATCCAGCAGAGTCCTCGGGAGCTGTGGATGGAGCACGGCCTCAGTGCCTGGAGACCGATAGGATCCCACTTCACCCAGAGCCCCAAGGGGGATGGGGAAGGAAAACAGCATGTGGGCTCCAGCCTCCGTACCCGCAATGGATACCTCAACCTTAACAACACCGCCGAGAAGAGTGGGATGAGAAGGGAGCATGCTGGGGGCCCTATATGGGCCCACTTTTCTTCCATCCGACATAGTCAGCAGCTGCTGCTGACTAATCTGTGGAGCTGTGCGTGCATGACTGCCTCCTTCGCACAAAGCAAAAAACTTAGGAGCCCGTGGGAGCACGGGGGGGTGTATAGGCAGAAGGGGAGGGGCTTTACACTTTTAGTGTAATACTTTGTGCGGCCTCCGGAGGCATAGCCTATACACCCAATTGTCTGGGTCTCCCAATGGAGCGACAAAGAAAATAGTAATTTAATTATACACGCAGAGACACAAACAACAGTTTTTGTTCCAATCTTTGGAAATCCATTAAAAAAAAAATAAATAAAAAAAAAAATTGCAGTTGCAAATTAAGTCATAAAATAAAGAAATTTTATTTTATCTCCGGTTTTTTTTTTTTTATAAATCCAGGAAGTTTATTTTTTCACCTTCGCTTTCTTTA